>NC_134690.1:402765692-402935692 GCF_050947455.1 Rhinoderma darwinii
GCGTTTTTATATTTTTTTATTTTTACGCCATTCTCCGTGCGCATGAAATAATGCTATAGTGTAATAGTTCGGACTTTTATGGATGTAGCGATACAAGTTTTGTCGTTTTTTTTATTTTTTTACATTAATTCAGAGAAAAAATGGGAAAAGTTTTTTTTTTTATCTTTCAATTTATTTTTTTATTTTTTTTACAATACTAAAAACTTTATTTAACATTTTTTTTTACATATTTTATAAGTCCCTCTAGGGGACTTGATCCAGCGATCGTTGCATCGCTGGTACAATACACTGCAATACTAATGTATTCTAGTATATTTTCATTCTTACAGCCTCCTGTTAAGCCCTGCCAGAGACATGGCTTAGGCCCTGTTCACATCTGCGTTAGTATCCTTTTCTAATGTTCCGTTGGAGCATTCCCATCAGAATGGGACCCTGAACAGACACAAACGGAAACCAGAGGTTTCTGTTTCCATCACCATTGATCTCAATGGTGACGGATGCGGTGCCCATGGTTTCCGTTTGTCTCCCTCTGGTTTCCATTTGTGTCTGTTCAGGGTCCTGTTCTGCCAGAAAGCTCCGACGGAACGTCAGAACGGGACCCCAACGCAGATGTGAACAGAGCCTAAAGAGGAGATGAAGAAAAGCAACCCTTGGGGCCTTCATTAGGCCCCTGGGCTGCCATGACAACCATTGGTGCCACCCTGTTTGTAACGTCTTAGATGCTGCTATAGTGCTTGATCACAGCATCTAAGTGGTCAAACAGCCAGGAACAGCCCGGGTGAGCCTGCTCCAAACATGACCTCCCCCATCACGATGCCATAGTACGTCATGGTGCGGGAAGAGGCTAAAGAATTTCAGGTCACAGATCATCATCCTCATCATCAATCATCAATCATTCTCCGAATTATCTCATGCTGTAACTGATCAGAATTAAGGGGCGAACAAGAATTTTTAAGGAGAGTTTCCAAGGGCATTAGTGCCTATTGTAGAGATGATAAAATGTCAGTAGAATTTCCATATTTTAGTTTTGGGTCGGATTCAAATCGGACGTCCTATTTGATTTTGTCCAAATAAATTTGCAGCAAATTGCAATTGCCCCCGATTGCCTGAGAAAATTACCGGAACTAGGACTGTCAAAGTGACAACAACATATATGGGTAGGGAGAGGGATAACCGCAGTGCATTCTGGGATGGCTGCCTGTATGGCATTATGGGTAAGCCCGTTCAAGGTCGTGCAATCTTTTTTCTTATCTGTCAAATGCCTCCTCAGTTCTCCATAAAATCAAAACCTACTTATCTGTATAAACACAATGGAGCACATTTATCCAATCAATCATGAGGAAAAATGTAGGAGCTGCCAATAGCAACCAATCAGATTCCAGCTCTCATTTTTCAGTCTTTTTGGAAAATGAAAGCTGCAACCGGATTGCGTTGATCTTTTCCTTGAACAGGTTTTGATCACTTTCCCCTTGTTGTATATTTACTCAATGATCGTGCCCAATGTATTTTTGAAAAAAAATGTGAAAAACTAAAAAAAAGACAAAAACAAACTAAAAATTTCAACAACAAGGAACAAGAAAATTGTTCTTTTAACTTTGACAGTTCAGGTTCTAAATCTCTTCATTTTACATCTATTTCCCGTCTTCCCATCTATGTCTTGATAATATAATTGGCCAAGTGCTCAGATAAATCTTACAGGAATAAGTGATTTCTTTCGGGTTAAGTCATTTCATTTTATCCTGTCCATACAGACCCGTTATCTCACTAAGAGTTGTGCCCTCATTTACGCCATGGAATATGATGCCCCAAAGTTCTCTCGTCTTGTCAGCTTGTGAGTCATATATCTTCATAAGGTTGGACCAAGTCCAAGTCAGAAACGAGAGGAAATTACAAAAAGATCTGAATCAGCTTTTTCACATTTTTACAGAACTTTTTTTCTGAGCTGGAAGATTAAAATCCCTTGGGTTTATTGTTCAACAAAATGGTTCATTAACTGCAGCGGCTGGCAACGGGACGTTCCATCAGATGACAGCGGAGAAGATCTATTGATATTGTCCTACTTATCTCCAGCTCTTTAGCACTTATCATGTCTGACCTTAATTAATAAATTAGCAGCCGGTAAGAAATGAACGTGCGTTCCTCCATCTGGGACAACACGATCAGCAGGTTGAGAACTTCATAAGGTTATTGAAATTTGGAGAAGGAAGAATAATAAAACACGGGGTGCGCCTGTCATGGAGGTGCGGGGACCACCAACCTTCCCCAAGCAGCAGCTTTTCCGGAAGGTTGTAGGCACCAGGGTTCCTTCCTGCTCATGACTTAAAGGGGGTATCTCACCATGAAAAATCTTCTCCATATGTCCAGTTGCTGTTTGCCCCTGATGGTGCCATTTATTGACGTGGTGCGTCCTGAACAACCCCCACTTGCAGTCTTGCCATTAAAACTCTTCTCCATTTGTCCAACTGGTGTATGCCCCTGATGAACTATGATATCCCTGATGGACTATGATGCCCCTGATGGACTATGGTGCCCCTGATGGACTATGATGCCCCTGATGGACTATGATGCCCCTGATGGACTATGATGCCCCTGATGAACTATGATATCCCTGATGGACTATGATATCCCTGATGGACTATGGTGCCCCTGATGGACTATGATGCCCCTGATGGACTATGATGCCCCTGATGGACTATGATGCCCCTGATGAACTATGATATCCCTGATGAACTATGATATCCCTGATGGACTATGATATCCCTGATGGACTATGATATCCCTGATGAACTATGATATCCCTGATGGACTATGATATCACTGATGAACTATGATATCCCTGATGGACTATGATATCCCTGATGGACTATGATATCCCTGATGAACTATGATGCCCCTGATGAACTATGATGCCCCTGATGGACTATGATGCCCCTGATGAACTATGATATCACTGATGGACTATGATGCCCCTGATGGACTATGATGCCCCTGATGAACTATGATATCCCTGATGAACTATGATGCCCCTGATGAACTATGATGCCCCTGATGGACTATGATGCCCCTGATGAACTATGATATCCCTGATGGACTATGATATCCCTGATGGACTATGATATCCCTGATGAACTATGATATCCCTGATGGACTATGATGTCCCTGATGGACTATGATATCCCTGATGAACTATGATATCCCTGATGGACTATGATATCCCTGATGGACTATGATATCCCTGATGAACTATGATATCCCTGATGGACTATGATGTCCCTGATGGACTATGATATCCCTGATGAACTATGATATCCCTGATGGACTATGATGCCCCTGATGAACTATGATATCCCTGATGAACTATGATATCCCTGATGGACTATGATGCCCCTGATGGACTATGATGCCCCTGATGAACTATGATATCCCTGATGAACTATGATATCCCTGATGGACTATGGTGCCCCTGATGAACTATGATATCCCTGATGGACTATGATGCCCCTGATGGACTATGATGCCCCTCATGGACTATGATGCCCCTGATGGACTATGATATCCCTGATGGACTATGATGCCCCTGATGAACTATGATGTCCCTGGTGAACTATGGTGCCCCTGATGAACTATGATATCCCTGATGAACTATGATATCCCTGATGGACTATGATATCCCTGATGGACTATGATGCCCCTGATGGACTATGATGCCCCTGATGGACTATGGTGCCCCTGATGGACTATGATGCCCCTGATGGACTATGATGTCCCTGATGGGCTATGATGTCCCTGATGGACTATGATGTCCCTGATGAACTATGATATCCCTGATGGACTATGGTGCCCCTGATGGACTATGATGCCCCTGTTGGACTATGATGTCCCTGATGGGCTATGATGCCCCTGATGGACTATGATGTCCCTGATGGGCTATGATGTCCCTGATGGACTATGATGTCCCTGATGAACTATGGCTTCTGAAACCTCCAGCAAACATCAGATATCGCCAGAGGAAGCTGCGGCCATTTCCATGCATTCTCCCATCTTTGCGGCTCACAGGGAAGCTTTGTGATGACCTTACAGATCTCTTTGCTGTTGATCCATATATAATTTTAAAGTCCTTCACCCATCCGCCTGCCCTCTGCTGCCAGCCCTGCCAGCCTCTTGTTGAAATCACATTCCAGAAGCATTGGGGGAGGGGGAGTTGCACAAGTGTCCGCGTCCTCAGGCGCTTTCTGCTGTCAAATTCTAGATTTCTAGAGTCCTGTCTGCACAAAAAAGACCCAAATCTTTCTGTAGATTTATGTCAATGATAACTGGGGGAAAAAAATAACGTTGACCCTTTCAGCTTAGCACACAAAGTATCACACATAAAAGGCTCAGATACACTGAAGAGTACCACAAATGATAGGCTTAGATACACTGAACAGTATCATTTACTAGGCTTAGATACACTGCACATGATCACTCACGATTGGCTTAGATACACTGATCATCAGACAGGATCACAAATAATAGGCTTAGATTCATCAGCACAGTATTACACAATAGGCTTAGATACACCGGCTCAGCGCACAGTATCACTCATGAAAGGCTTAGGTACACTGGACAGTATCACTTATGATAGACTTAGATACAATGCATGGTATCACTCACAATTAGCTTAAATACACAGCTCGTCAGGCAGTATCACACCTGCAAGGCTTAGATACACCAGCTCAGACAACAATATCACACATGATAGGCTTAAGTATACTGGACAATATCACATATGATAGGCTTAGATAAACTACACAGTATCGCACACAACTGACTTAGATACACACCTCAGCAGACATTATCACACATGCTAGGCTTAGATACAGTAGCACAGCAGCTACACAATAGGCTTAGATACACCAGCTCAGCACACAGTATTACACATAGAAGGCTTAGATACACTGGACAGTATTTCATATGATTAAACACAGCAGCTTAGCAGCAGAATATCACGCAAATACACTTACATACACCCGCCATAATAGGCTTAGATACCCTGGCTTGGTAGCTCACTATCCATGGAGATTGTTATATGATTAAAATCTTTGCCGTGCATTTTTTTTATTTTTTATTCCCTGGTGTCTGAAAGAGCCCGGGAGATGTTTTGGAAAGAACATGAAGAATTGCAGTTTTATGAGTGACCACAAGGTGGCGTCATGTCTGATTTCTCCCGCACACACAAAGAGCAGCGAGCCCAAACAATATTGTTAAAATTTAAAGTGACAACGCGGGATTATATCTTACTAATTTAGCGCGCTGATCTATTTATAGGTGGCTATGGTTATCGCGGTAACAGATGTTCATGTCGAATACAATCCATGTAGATGTCAGGAGACTCTTCCCAAACCTCCCACCAGCAGAGGAAGGTGCAACAAGTGGTACAATGATCATATAGTAACAGCTGCAATGTAAACCCGTGGCCAGTAAGAAAATATATTTCCAGAGGAGTAGTGTCGTTTCAACAGCGCCCCTCCATATAGTCTGATAATGGACCATTCACCCCCCAAAAAATCTTCCCAGTGTCTCAAAGTACCGCTCGGTCATTTACCAGTACGGGTGTGTTCACACGCAGTGTTTCCAGGCGTTTTTCGGGTGTAAACGCCTCGAAAAACGCCTGAAAGAACGGAAGCTGAACGGCTCCAAACATCTGCCCTTTGATTTCAATGGGAAAAATGTGTTTTTGCGGCCGTTTTTGGAGCTGTTTTTCTATTGCCCCAATGAAAAACGGCTCCAAAAAAAGCTCAAAAAGTGACCTGCACTATCTTTTTATGGGGCGTTTTTTTATGTGCCGCTTTTTCAAATGGCCATGTAAAAAAACGCCCCGTCAGAACGAAACGCTGATTTTCCGATTGAGATCAATGGGCAGGTGTTTGGAGTTGTTCTGCTTCCATTTTTTCAGCCGTTTTTCAGGGCGTTTAGGGCCAGAAAAATGGCTGAAAATATAAGCTTCTCTCATACCCGGTGATCAGCGGTTGTCGGGGGTGGGAGAAGTCAGATCTGCGGCGATCAGCAGATCAGCCGGCTTTATTTTAACCCCTTAATGACCAGGCAATTTTGCACGTTAATGACCAAGGATTTTCTTTTGTTTTTTCACTGTCCCATTCCAAAAGTCATAACTTTTTTTTTTATTCCGTCGACATAGCCGTAAAAGGGTCTGTTTTTTGCGGGATTTGTGTTTTTCAATTGCATCATTTTTGGGTACATATAATATATTGATTAACTTTTATTAACTATATTTTAGTATTTTAGGAGAAAATTGAAAAGAAACGGCTATTCCAGCATTGTTTTTCGGATTATAAATTTACGCCGTTCACTATGCGGCATAAATAACACGTTACCTTTATTCTCTGGGTCGGCACGATTACGGGGATACCAAATATGTAAAGGTTTTATATGTTTTCCTACATTTGCACAATGAAAATCCTTTTTAAAAAAAAAACTACATGTTTTTGCAACTTTTTTTATTTTTCCGCCGATGTGGCCGTATGTGGGCTGTTTATTTTGTGGGACATTGTGTGTTTTTTATTGGTAGTGTTTTGAGGTACGTGGGACATATTGATTAACTTTTATTTTATGTTTTATGGGGGGAATGGGAAAAAAAAAATGTTGCCATAGTTTTGTGCGTTTTTTTTGGACGCTGTTCACCCTGTGGCTTAATTAATATGTTAACTTTATTTTTCGAGTTTTTATGATTGCGGCGATACCATATATGTGTATGTGTTATTTTTGAGACACTTTTACTAAATAAAAACCCTTTTTTGGGAAAAAAAGTGGTTTTATTTTATTTTTACCGTAATCTTTTTATTTTGTTTCATAAACTTTATTTAACTGTTTTACTTTTTTTCTTTGTCCCACTAGGGGACCACTTCGCAATCTTCTGAATGCAGATATAATGCTTAGTATACCAAAGCATTATTGCCTGTCAGTGTAAAACTAACGGGTAATTTATTAGGTCATGCCTCTGAAAGCAGACCTGGGGGCCTTTTTAGGCCCCCGGCTGCCATGAAAACCCGTCGGCGCTCGTGATCTCATCAAACACATTAGATGCCACAGTCGCTATTGACAGCGTCATCTTAGGGGTTAAACTGCCAGAATCAGAGAGCTCTTCCATTCCGACAGTCGTGGCAGGAGCCTGGCTGAGTATAACATCCGTGCTCCTGCCGCTGATCTCGTGGGTACAGTGGCAGTACCCACGAGATGGGAGTGACGGATATATCCGTCTCTATGCGGGAACTAGCTCCTGGTTGTGAAGGGTATATCCGTCACTCGTCGGTAAGGGGTTAAAAAGGGTTTGTCTTCAGGAGCTCCCCCTAGTGGTGGCTGCATGCAAGAAGGAATTGACTATGTAACTCTATGACTGTTTGAAGAAAAGCGGAGGATTAGAGCTCTCTATCAGAAACCTTAAAGGAGTTGTCCCAAAATCGCTGATCGCTGGGACCCCCACCAATCACGAGAATCTCAAACCACTAGATCCTCCTCACTACACCCCCGCAGTGAGGAGATGCGTGAATGAAGCGGTAGTCGATCACGCGCCCAATGCGCATTCGATGTCTATGAGAGTGACGTAAACAGCGGAGTGACGTACTCGGCTCCTTCCGTTATTGCCACAGACAGTAAATGAAGCGGCAACGTGCAAGCTCAATTGCCGCTCCATTTAATGTCCTTCTCACTACGGTCAAGCAGTGAGGAGGCTCTGAGTGTTCCGGGTCCCCGTTATCATGATGGTTGGGTCCCCTTTAATGGCATATCCACAGGATATGCCATAAATACCTGATAGGTACAAGTTCCGTGACCCCTCTTCACCAATTTACTTACTGGAGTCAATGGAGAGGTAGCAGCTGATGCCAGACATCCCCAGCTCCATGTTCTTTTATCATGATCATACATTTAATACATCTACATCCAACCCTCATCCATAATAAAGAGCAGTCATTGTGATGCCCACATGTACCTGCAGCGGTGCTCAGCATTAAGCGTCTTTCTAAATATTCCTGAGCAGCTTCACTAATGTCATTTTAATGGTGCACGGTATTGTTTGCTCTTCCATCTTCCAGGGGGTCCATGCGTACAAGAGGTTTTATCAGCCAGGACAACCAAACAGGAGCAGTATCTAAACATCCTGACACAGCGGTTAGTTAATGATGTGACATATGGTAAATCAGGCCAATTAATGGAGTGACCACCATAGTAACCATTGTGTGCGGTTTATTCTCTGAAGGGCTCAGCATGACCTGGTATTACATGGTTGTTTATTCTTTTGAGTGAGCTCCAAGTAATACCACATATCTCCTGCAGTGGCCGCTGTTAACAGCTGATCACCAGGGATTTCATCCGCAGGACTCGCATCAATCAACTGCATCAAACATCGGGAGCATCGGGAGTTGAGCAACGCAATCAGTTGTGTTTGTGACAAAAATAAGTTCTCTGGTGACCACCTGCCATCTGCAGGCACAAGGCCAGCATACAGCACCACATATCTCAACCTTCTGAATCCTTGTATGTGATTTTTGTTTTTATTTCACTCAATCCTTGTTATATTGTATATTTGTTTTCCTTGGTAAAATCTAAATAATCATAGCTTAGAGCAAACCTCTAAAGTCTGTTGCATCCTCACAATTTCTATGGTTTTATAATTTCATGGCAATCACACACATTATACCAGTTATTTTCTCTGAGTGTACTGAGGTTACAAGGAGATCAGGTTTACAGCCACTGAGTAGATATCATGTGATGATGCCTTTATTCATTTGTAAATATCAAACCTAAACTGGATTGTACAACAGGTAAATGGGACAAATGGCCGCATCTTATCAAATAAATATGTGGCCCCCTCCCTGAAGACCAGGAAGTGATGGGAGCTGCATACAGAGCCTTATCTGTGTGTATAGCTTTCAGTGTGGCTATCCTGCCTTATTTAGGCCTCCACAGTACAATACAGTTGTAATTAACTCACCCACTCTTTAGTGATAAGAGGAGATGACACTGCTGACTCTGCTCCAGTCTGCACTGCAAACCTGAAAAGTGAGCTGCAGGACACAGGAAATATCAACCTATGGGGTGTTCTTCAGAGGTCACTGTAAATGCTGAAAAAATTCAGAACTGATTATATGGATACTGTGAAGTGCCTGGTGTGTAAAGGCAAAACTTAGAATGGCAATCCCAAGAGCAAGCTTTGTGCAGTCAGTGAACAAGGGAGGAATGCTGGTAGATTTCAGCTGTGAAGACTGCAAAAATGTGTAACTCAGGATTAGTACAGTAGAAGTTATGAAATTTATGTACTCAGTAACTCACCCAGCAGTATCGTGAGTGCCGCTGTAAATTATAATACAGGATGTAACTCCGGATCAGAACAAGATAAGTAATGTAATGTATGTACACAGTGACTCCACCAGCAGAATAGTGTGTGCAGCGCTGGAGTATAATACAGGATGTAACTCAGGATCAGTACAGGATAAGTAATGTAATGTATGTACACAGTGACTCCACCAGCCGAATAGTGAGTGCAGCTCTGGAGTATAATACAGGATGTAACTCTATCAGTACAGGATAAGTAATGTATGTACACAGTGACTCCACCAGCAGAATAGTGAGTGCAGCTCTGGAGTATAATACAGGATGTAACTCAGGATCAGTACAGGATAAGTAATGTAATGTATGTACACAGTGACTCCACCAGCAGAATAGTGAGTGCAGCTCTGCAGTATAATACAGGATGTAACTCAGGATCAGTACAGGATAAGTAATGTAATGTCTGTACACAGTGACTCCACCAGCAGAATAGTGTGTGCAGCGCTGGAGTATAATACAGGATGTAACTCAGGATCAGTACAGGATAAGTAATGTAATGTATGTACACAGTGACTCCACCAGCAGAATAGTGAGTACAGCTCTGGAATATAATACAGGATGTAACTCAGGATCAGTACAGGATAAGTAATGTAATGTATATACACAGTGACTCCACCAGCAGAATAGTGAGTGTAGCTCTGGAGTATAATACAGGATGTAACTCAGGATCAGTACAGGATAAGTAATGTAATGTATGTACACAGTGACTCCACCAGCAGAATAGTGATTGCAGCTCTGGAGTATAATACAGGATGTACCTCAGGATCAGTACAGGATAAGTAATGTAATGTATGTACACAGTGACTCCACCAGCAGAATAGTGAGTGCAGCTCTGGAGTATAATACAGGATATAACTCAGGATCAGTACAGGATAAGTAATGTATGTACACACTGACTCCACCAGCAGAATAGTGAGTGCAGCTCTGGAGCATAATACAGGACGTAACCCAGGATCAGTACAGGATAAGTAATGTAATGTATGTACACAGTGACTCCACCAGCAGTATCGTGAGTGCAGCTGTAAAGTATAATACAGGATGTAACTCCGGATCAGAACAAGATAAGTAATGTAATGTATGTACATAGTGACTCCACCAGCAGCATAGTGAGTGCAGCTCTGGAGTATAATACAGGATGAAACTCAGGATCAGCACAAGATAAGGAAAGTATTGTATGGTCACAGTGACTGCACCAGCAGAATAGTGAGTGCAGCTCTGGAGTATAGTACAGGATATAACTCAGGATCAGTGCAGGATAAGTAATGTAATGTATGTACACAGTGACTCCACCAGCAGAATAGTGAGTGCAGCTCTGGAGTATAATACAGGATGTAACTAAGGATCAGTACAGGATAAGTAATGTAATGTATGTACACAGTGACTCCACCAGCAGAATAGTGAGTGCAGCTCTGGAGTATAATACAGGATGTAACTCAGGATCAGTACAGGCTAAGTAATGTAATGTATGTACACAGTGACCCCCACCATCAGAATAGTGAGTGCAGCTCTGGAGTATAATACAGGATGTAACTCAGGATCAGTACAGGATAAGTAATGTAATGTATGTACACAGTGACTCCACCAGCAGAATAGTGAGTGCAGCTCTGGAGTATAATACAGGACGAAACTCAGGATCAGTACAGGAAAAGTAATGTAAGTACACAGTGACTCCACCAGCAGAATAGTGAGTGCAGCTCTGGAGTATAATACAGGATGTAACTCAGGATCAGTACAGGATAAGTAATATAATGTATGTACACAGTGACTCCACCAGCTGAATAGTGAGTGCAGCTCTGGAGTATAATACAGGATGTAACTCAGGATCAGTACAGGATAAGTAATGTAATGTATGTACACAGTGACCCCACCAGCAGAATAGTGAGTGCAGCTCTGGAGTATAATACAGGATGTAACTCAGGATCAGTACAGGATAAGTAATGTAATGTATGTACGCAGTGACTCCACCAACAGAATAGTGAGTGCAGCTCTGGAGTATAATATAGGAGGTAACTCAGGATCAGTACAGGATAAGTAATGTATGTACACAGTGACTCCACCAGCAGAATAGTGAGGGCAGCTCTGGAGTATAATACAGGATGTAACTCAGGATCAGTACAGGATAAGTAATGTAATGTATGTACGCAGTGACTCCACCAACAGAATAGTGAGTGCAGCTCTGGAGTATAATATAGGAGGTAACTCAGGATCAGTACAGGATAAGTAATGTATGTACACAGTGACTCCACCAGCAGAATAGTGAGTGCAGCTCTGGAGTATAATACAGGCTATAACTCAGGTTCAGTACAGGATAAGTAATGTAATGTATGTACACAGTGACTCCACCAGCAGAATAGTGAGGGCAGCTCTGGAGTATAATACAGGATGTAACTCAGGATCAGTACAGGATAAGTAATGTAATGTATGTACACAGTGACTCCACCAGCAGAATAGTGAGGGCAGCTCTGGAGTATAATACAGGATGTAACTCAGGATCAGTACAGGATAAGTAATGTAATGTATGTACACAGTGACCCCACCAGCAGAATAGTGAGTGCAGCTCTGGAGTATAATACAGGATGTAACTCAGGATCAGTACAGGATAAGTAATGTATGTACGCAGTGACTCCACCAACAGAATAGTGAGTGCAGCTCTGGAGTATAATATAGGAGGTAACTCAGGATCAGTACAGGATAAGTAATGTATGTACACCGTGACTCTACCAGCAGAATGGTGAGTGCAGAATATTTTTTTATTGAATCTGTGAAATGATGGACATGAGCTTTTTTCATTAAATTCTTGTGGAAAAGTTCTGCATTGGTGCGTATCTGTAAACGCCGTCTAGCCAGGGCTTTTTGATAGAGATCTGTCTGTTATCTTCAGTTTTTGGAATTTTTTAGACAAAAAGTTTCCATAGAATCTTTATATTCTTAAACCAAATCTTGCGCTGTTTTGGAGCTTACACAAAACCTTTTCCTCACATAATAACATTCTCTATTACTAACACAAATTACAAGTCTGATCTCAGAAGAAAACTCTACAATATATGCAATATGGTTTTCAACATGAACAGATGTCGCCGGCCCCAAGGTGATATAGGGAGAAATATCCGGAGACTACAACTGGACTATGAATATTATTAACATCTGGTTACTTGGCAGATTCTGGGAAATGGTACAAAAACTCTTCGAGGCAGTTGGCTTTCTCAGGAGCCCTTGGCTTTTCTTTGATAAAGTCTACAATGGGGATTCCTGCGCTTCTAACTCCAAACCCATATGTCACCGACGTGAGGGGGAACCTTGTACAGTTCAACTGGAAGATTTATTCCATCTTGAAGGAAAATTCTAGTCAAATAAGAATTTTCTGCAATCACGTAATGTCTGTATGATCTCCTCACCTGCTCATTGTATTGGCTTTACGCTACCTGTACTCAGTGTCACAGTCTGGTTTCTACATGGTAGCAGCAAGTGGCTGTTATCTCCATGACACATATTTTCCCACGCTGGTCACAATGTTGTTTCTGAAATGACTGCGCTGAAAAAATTAAATGGAAAATTCGGCTCTGCTGCTTCAGTCGTATAGAATGGGATACACTATTATTAAAGCTGGGAATCACAAAGATCATGAATATCCTTGACTGTCTATGAGGTACTTATGTTCTAGATAGTCACTTGGAAGTCTGACTCTGACCTTGACCTAAGCCTTGCTTCTGAATTTTACATTTGTCCTGCTCCTCAAGATTTGTCGCCTGGTACTTGTCGTTCCATCTCCTGGTATCGACCTCTAGTCCGCCAACTGGTTACATCTTTGTGTTCTCCACCTTCAACTTCTTCTCCATTACCGACTCCTGACTCCATTACTGACTACACTTCTGCTATTCCTTACAGTGCAACTGCCACAAATTGGTGACTAATCTGGTGACCGTGACCTGGTTATCTGCCCGGGAAAGTCCAGTGGGGCTTCTAGGGTGGAGGACAGAAAGATTCCTAAGCCAGCGCCAAGACTTACACCCTGGTAAAAAGTGTAACTGTGTAGTGGTCCACCAAAGTAAAAAGGATTCTTCGTTGGGTCCAAGCTATGACAGAATAATGGGCCCCAAAGGTCTAGCAGAATACAACCCAGTTTGCAGGTGACTTTGGAGCCAATCACTTGCCAGTTGGGACTATTTCGTATGGGATGATTAAAAGATAACCTATTAGACCTTATTGAAGTGTTGTAGTGTCCACGGCCGGGGACCGTCGGATTACTCACCTCCCGACGGCCGCAGCCATGGATCTGTGAGCGCTGGCCTGCATCTCCTCCCTAGGAGACACCAGCGCTCACTTCCGCTTCGTTCTGCTGTGTCCCGTAGGGTGCGCGTGAATATAATCATTAATTAGCCCATGATCACCCTGGACTATAAGAAGGGCCCTGCCCCTTTACTCCTTGCCTGAGCTTTGTTGTGTTTACCCATGTTAGTCTTAGCAAATGGTCCCTTAGTGTTATCCTGTTCCTGTTGTTCTCGTGCCCTGCTACCTGTATCCTGTATCCCGTGCTATATTTGTTCCTGGGCCTTAGACTGTTGGAGTCGTGTTGTGCCACCTGCCACACCTGCTAATATACACCACGTCTGGTGTCTGCAAGTTCACCTGTGCCGAGCCTCTATTACTGTCTGAACTATTAAAGGTACTCTTTAATGTTGTTTGGCCAACTGTTGTTTGGCCAGCTGCTACTCCGCTACGACGGTGCGACCTAGTGGGTCCACATACCCACGGATGGTGACATGTGTCCTGTGTGTGCAATGATAACTACAGTGAATACAATGTGATTATAGGAGGTGTGCAAATGTTCGGTATAGATGGAGGGTGGCCCTATGAGCTTCAGTGAACCCCAGTCTGACACTGGTTCTGGGCGTGCAAGATGAGAATGGGACTAATATAGAAAAGAACTGAAAAGAGAGCACAAAAGAATAGAGAGAAAAGAAGAAAAACAGGTGGAGGATGGGAGTTATTCTTCCTCTTTACCAATTTTGAAAATGACTACATTTCTGAGAATCTCTGTTAGCTGGAGCTTAGACACCAACACACAACATTCATTCTAAATAAAAGAAAAAGCATGCGTGAGGAGCGTCTCGGGGTAGTGAACATCTGCCCAGTCTGGTTATAAATATTACGTGCTACAAATTTATAGGACATTTGTGTCACCTTCTACAACGGGAATATATTTACAGCCGGCACAATCCAGAACTCTGAAGTTGCCACTTGCAGGAACGAGAGAATTGTTGCCGGTTAACAGCTGTTAAATGATTGTGGTGTATTCGAGAGCCTTGTCTTGAGACAGATGGGCTCTTACAGGGGAAGAGATGAGAAGATAATTCAGACATAAGTCAATTTAGTGACCATTTCTTTGACTGTCCATTAATAAAAAAAACAATTTTTAAGTTTTTTTTTTTAACCACATGTTTAGTGAGGAGCACAAGACCATTCAACCATTCTCAATGTTCAAGTTCCACCAATTTATGATTTAAAGATATTGTGATCTTCGCCGCTCACCGTGACTGCCTTATACCTACCTCTTCACGGCGTCCTCCACGGCTTCTAGCCGCCGCCGCCCCATCCCTCCATCATTCTGGGCTGGTCATGCTCCTCTTCATCGCTGCTCTCCTCCTGCACTTCCTAGTGCAGGCGCATGCTGACCCTCCTACTCTTAAAGGGCCAGTGCATGCTCACTTATCCACCAAGCTTTCCAGGGTATAAAGGGACCTCTCCCTGGTTTAATCATTACCAGAGCAACTTGGTTCCTCCTAGGTTGCTAGAGATATTCTGCTGAATATTCTGCTTGTTTGGAATTGCTGTGTGTGACTCTGCCTGTACCTTTAAGTATCCTTGCCTGCTGTCTGTCCTTACCTCATGCTTGTTACCCGTGATGAACCTCTGCTGCCTGTCCTGACCTTTTGGCTCTACCAACCGTGAGTGCTTGTCTGCTGCCTGTACTGACCTATGCTACACCTGAACTCGCGTTCCATCTGCTATTTCTGTACAACGTCTATTGTCGCCAAGGGAGGCTACTCTAGGGGTAGCAACCTGGGGATCCCCAGCAGCAAAGTCCAGATCCTTGAATAGAGGTTAAAGGGTGAATACCTGGTGTTCCCTTAGACTCTGCTCTCAGGTTTAGTCCCATGTTAAATCCCTTGGTGACAAAGTGGGCTCACACTATCCTCTGTAGGTCCTGCGACAGTCTCACTATCCTGCGGCCCTGGGACGGATATGTTCACCTATATCATTAAAGGGGTTTGCCCACCAGGGACATTTATGACATATCCACAAGATATGCCATTAATGCCAGATAGATGCGGCTCCCTCCTCTAGGAACCTCACCAATCTCTAGAACGGGGCCCCCTAAACCCCGCTCTACCTTTCTCGGTTCCCGCTGCCTCCCGGGCCGCTTTGTAATTTCCAACCATGTAATCACTAAAACAGCGAGTCTTTTAAGTACTGTAGAGACCTCTGCGGTCAGAGCAGATCAGTGTTATTCACACAAAGCAAGTTATATATCACTGAGGGGACCTCTGAGAAGGAGAGAAAGAAGACACAGGTATACAGGCTAAAGCACTGAAAGATGACAGGGAGATAAAACAAGTTTACAGGAAACACCCACTGAACTCTGAACCTGCAGCTCAACAAGCAAAATGTCAGAGAAAGCAGGTCTGAAAAATAAGACACAAAACAAAAATTAACCAATCACACAGAACAATAGCGCAATCTTGGCCACTTCCTGATTACATAGTTGGGAATTACGAAAACACCGTAGCTCGCTGAGCTACTCTGTTTTTCTTAACTCCCATAGAAGTGAATAACAGTTTCAGAAGCAGCGTAGCATGCAAGCTACACTGTTTCCGTAACTGCCATTCACTTATATGGGAGTTACGAAAACAGTGTAGCTCAGTGAGCTACGCTGCTTTTGTAATTCCCGACCATGTTATCAGGAAGAGGCCGAGTCGCAGCGGTAACCGAGAAAGGTAAAACAAGGTTAAGGAGGCTCGGTTCTAGAAATAGATTTGTGTCCTAGAGGAAGGACCCACATCTATCTAACATTTATGACATATCCTGTGGATATGAAAAAATGGCCCTGATGGACAAACCCCTTTAAGATATGGAAATAGTTATCTAAGTATACGGACCGGTTCAGATTGCTCTGTGTGATTGGTAAATTTTTGTTTTGTGTCTTATTTTTCTTACCTGCTTTCTATGACATTTTTGCTTGTTGAGCTGCAGGTTCAGAGTTCAGTGAGTGTTTCCTATAAAGTTGCTTTATCTCTCTGTCATCTTTCAATATTTTAGCCTGTATACCTGTGTCTTCTTTCTCTCCTTCTCAGAGGTCCCCTCAGCGATATATAACTTGCTTTGTGTGAATAACACTGATCTGCTCTGACCACAGAGGTCTCTACAGTACTCAAAAGGAGGTTAGTATAAAAAACTTACTGCAGGATCAGACTGCACACTGGGTTTGTTCAAGGTAAGTAACCATTGAGCAGCTGCTGCATCAATGTGGTGTACAATAGATATGCTTAGAAGCTGTATATACAAAATGGTAGGATGGGAGGGGATTTTTATGTGTATCTTTTATGATGTGTTTATATAATCTATGTACCTGGACATTGTTCTATGTGATTGGTTAATTTCTGTATTGTGTCTTTTATTTTCAAGACCTGCTTTCACTGACATGTTGCTTGTGGAGCTGCAGGTTCAGAGCTCAGTGGGTGTTTCCTGTAAAGTTGTTCTCCCTCCCTCTCATTTTAGTCCCACCTGTTGACCTGTGCCTCCTTCATATCCCTTTCTATCACTAATATGACTTTGGTTTCTGGGAAAGAATAAAACTCAGAGGTTTCCTCAGCGATACATAACATGCTGCCTGTGAATAACACGGACCTGCTTTGACCACAGATGTCTGTACAATACTCAGTAGGAGGTTAGTAAGCAATTTGACTGCAGGATCAGACTACAAATTGGGTTTCTTTTAGTTAGCAACCATAGAGCAGCAGCTATATCAATCTGGTGTCGATAGATCAGCATGGGAGCTGTATACATAAAACGGTAGGATATTTCTGCACTATTTGCAAACTATTTTTTTTATTGATTGTATCAAAGAAAACTTTTAAAGGTGCATAAACCCTTCAATTTTGGAACTCAATTGTTGCCAGTGATCTATGTTACACCCATGAGTTAAACGGAAGCAATACAATGTTCTTGCTACACAGTTGTTGCTGGTCGGTGCAGTTGATATTCAAAATTGATATTGAGATTGAATCCTAGAATGACCAAGATATCCTACCCCATAACTATCAGCCAGTGACATCACTAAGATAGATTACTAAAATGAGAATGACATCCAGGTAATTCTCATTGTACTATCTGTGATAGCCTCAATAAACGTTTGTGGTTTTTCCCTTGAAAACAGCTCCGTATTTTGCAGTCGCTTTTTGTTTTGCGTGTGAACATACCTTTAGGTTGAAATCTCGTAAAAGTTTGTGGAAGGTCACGACGAGTTCATTGCCAAAGCTTGAACATGTAGAATCTAGCCTGTAGAGCAGTCAGTGCGAGGTCCTTGTGGCCATAAGTGGTGAGTTCCTAAAGTTTATATTGTTCCTTATTGATTTTCCCTATATGACATGACCTCTTAACCTTGATCCTGATGTGTGAGTCTCTGCTGCCTTCATTTGGTGTCTCGTTTCTTTTCTTGCCCTGAGGTCCTTTTTGCTGTCTTGCCATACCCTGTGATGCTTCGGTAGCAATGACCTGCTAATCAATAATGCCACTCCAGAGCACCAACCACGGCTGTTCTTCCATACTCTGCCTTAGGATGACCATGGCCTGCAGATCCCAAATGCCAATTTGTGGATTCTACTTTAAACTGCCAGACACTGTTGTTCTTCTACTCTACCCAGTGGTTCCTGACTCCCTCAGCCTTGCCAACTCCAAAACCGCCCATCAGCTGATGTCCATCCTTCATCCTTCTGACCAATGGATTCTCTACCTCCAACCTCTACCATTGTCCATTTTCATTGACGTTTGTCAACGTAACGTAGGAGTATTCAATTCAGTCTACAATTGACCTTTGAAGTGGAATTAGTAGAAAACCTTTTTGTTGGCAATGTAGTGAAAGGGCACAAGAGGCAATTTTGTCAAATTTGCTAAATTGCTATCACACTAGTTCTTTTTTGTTCTTTTTCAAAATTCTTTATTTCACAAAGATTTCCCAATTTTAAAACAAACATGACAAGTCAAATAAACATGCAAATTTGTGCTTGTCTAGAAGGATTAATGTAATATACATCAACAGTCTACTGCAAAATCACACCTAGCTTCTCTCCAGGGGCCCCAAATTCTGTTAAATGTGGAGTGCTTCCTATCCTCCCAGCTGGCGAGCTCCTCCATCCTACATAGGTGGTCCATTTTGTCTACCCACATCCGAATCTAAGGTGGTGCAGCAGACTTCCATTTTATTGGAATGGACAATTTTGCAGAAGTTATCATAAAGTTTGCCAGAATATTTTTTGAAGGCTTATAGCCCAAGGTAGGTCTCCATAAGAGAACCAGAGCAGCATCGAGGTTGATGGTAATTTTGAGTTTTAAGAGTTAGTAGTTTATATGGAAGCCTAGGGTGCTTTTTCGCCCAAAGAAACACAGTAAAAAGACTTTTTAATTTTGGGAAGGAAGATTGAGGGAGGAAAATAGGGACAGTCTACAATACATATAGGATCTTGGGCAGGATATTTTTTTCAGGTAGTTTTTCCCACCCATCCAGGCTAGAAAAGGGAGATCTACATTGTCTAATTGAGACTTAATCTGATGGGGAAGCAGGGAGAAATTAAGGGGGTATAGAAGAGAGGCGTCTCCTGGCAACAAGACTCCCAGGTATTTATAGCTTTATCTGGCCATTTAAAAGGGGAATTTCTTTTGAGGGTTTCTAAATCAGAAGGAGGGGCAGAGACGTTGAGGACCTCGGATTTGCTAAAATTAATCTTAAAATTTGAGACAAAGCCAAAGTCCTCAAAAATTTGTAGAAGGCAGAACCAGGATTGGTTGTGAGTATCAACAGGTCGTCAGCGAAGGCCGCAGTATGATGTACAAACCCACCAATACTCAAGCCGGGCTCGTAGCATCATAGTTATGTACGATGCCAGGAGTCACTGCCTCGCTGCGGGAAAACTGTCCCATACTGTAATCATGTTTTCAGGATAGGACAGTATTCCCGCGGGGAGGCAGTGACTCCTGGCATCGTACATAACTATGATGCTACAGCCTGACTCCCTGCACTGTGTTCGGTCCGGGAAATGCGGCCAACATGCAGACCGTATATCACGGTCCGAACACGGTCGTGTGCATGGGGCCTTAGTCTTCCTTTGCGTGGTGGATGAGGTGGCTTATGGCGGGTAGTGTTATGCCTGCCCTCCCTTCCTGGCAGATTCCCTGTTTGCTCAGGACCGATTAGGGTGTTCAATAGGGGTTTTATTCCGTTGGCCAGCAGTTTAGCCCAGAGCTTTAGGTTGAACTAATTTGGATGATGTGGAAATCCATGTGCATTTCCAGAACTGGATTAAGGATGTTGGTGACCCCTGGGAAATAATTTTTCTAGGGGCAGTTATCTCACCTTTGGAACACTGACTCAACTTGACCCCTATCGCAGCCAAATATAGGAGACATGGCTGCATGTACATGTGCCCTCTCCACTGAAGTTTATGGGAGTAAGGGAGACAGCCAAGCCACGGACTTAGACCTGCAGACATGGCCACCACTTCTTGGCCGGATAGATTTGCTGAATAGGCATCAGGGGACACTTTTTTTTGAAGAGGTAGTGGTCCAAGAGATGAGCAGAGTATACCCTACCCATATAAAGAGTGACTGCTAGGGGTGTAACTAGACGATGCTGGACCCTTTCTGAGGAACCCTCATGGACTGGATGGGGAGGGAGATGGTGTAGGTCCTGGGGCACGTGCCTCCCTATAATTAGTTCCTGCACATACTATAGATCACACCTTATTTTTCAGGTACATATTTTTGGCTATACTGATACCAATCTATGCTCCACACAATCCAGACACGGAAATCTCTACGCAGGAGGAGTAGATCCATTTACCACAATTGGTTTCCCAATTTTGTTAATTAACCTCTCAGGCAGGATTTCTGGGTAATTATCTCACATAGACAGCGGACACTTTCATTATTATTTCTGTTTTTATAGACAGATCAGAATAAAGTCCATTTTCTGATAGAATTTACATAAACACCACCTGCTGTATCCTATTGTTAAAGTGCTATAAAATCCGAGGCTTAAACGTTACTGTGCTGGAGCCTCATTAGCGATCCATAATTAAAGCATGGAATAAAAGTCAGGGATTTATTTAATGGGGGAAATCTAATGTCATTCTGATTAAAATTAAGATATCATAGCTTCTCAAGAAAATTATGCAAATTAGATTTTAATTCTTATTTACACAGAAGGACAGAGGAGACTATACGAAGGCCTTACAAGTAACATAATGGATCCCGCTATCAGAGTCAATAAGGGACCAAATATTAGCTACATGGAACGAAGGGGAAGTTTTAAATTGACATACTAGGCAGAATTTTTTATTTTTTACTTTTTTTTTAAAATAATAATTTGGAGAATAATGGGGTCCATTGATGGATACTTCCTTTTTATATGTTTTTAATACATATAAAAAAAAAAGGTAAAGGATGCAGCCTCTCCTTAGGACAGGCTATCAATAATTGATTAGTGGATGTTTAACATCCAGTACCCACACCCATCCGAATAAAGGGTTAACGTCACTGTTTACGCAGGCACTGCGCCTTACATAGTGACTATCCTAAAAATAGGCCATCAATAGTAAAGTCACAAAAAACTTCTTTTATATGCAATGCAGTCAGAAATGTGGCAAAGTTTGGGTTTTTGCTTCCCTTTGCTGGTTTTGGTAAATGTGTATTTTCTCCATGTCTGCTGAGTATGTGGGCTCTTCCTGGTAGAATATAAGAAATCTGTTGTATACTGAGTCAGATGACCCCCCATGATGCTTCCCCTTCCTGGTCTCAGCACGAGTCTCAAAAAAGACTAAGAGACTGCAGATGCATCCCCCTCCTCCAGAGGCGGAGACAGACAGCGAAGGGCCCTGGTGCAAAAACAGCATATGAGAAATAACTCATCGTAAGTCTCTAATAATCCACCAGTAATTGTGAGCTATAGACAGTAACTGCTAGCTGCTTATATATGTTGGCATCGGACCTCCTTACCTACTTGGCCCTTCTGCGTCTACACCGGTTGCACCAATGATATGTCCGCCCCTGTCCTCTTCCCTGTCTACCATTTATTGTATCACACTAGATGGATTTTCTCAGTGACTGAGGAGGTTTTACAGAGAGGCTGCTGACAGGAAAAGGAGAATTTCAAGCTGGTGGAAGGGGAGGAAGATGCCACCTACCCCCAATAAGATTTATTATGTACTAATGATTTAAGACTAAAAAAAATTATAGACACGTCTCACCACAGGCAGTGCTAATGTCTTGGTCATAATGCTCATTCATATTTTGAAAGCCGGTTAGTGCCTTGTAGCATTTTTTGGGGAAAAAACGTTTCTCTGCCTAATTATACAACTGTTGACATGAGGAAGCTGACACCATCATTCCTTGTGGTGCCCATCTTTCTCTCTTTTTCCCATAGTCCTACTCAACGCACTTTTTAGGTGCTTGTTTCTGTAGCTTTATGAACTTCAACAGAGAGATCTGCACCATACGTAACTTCTCCACTTAGGCCGAATTCAAACTAGCGTATATCTCGTTCGTGTGGCGGCTGTAAAAAAAAAAGCGGCCGTCATACGGACGCATGTATTTCAATGGCGCTGTTCCCACGGCCATTGTTTTAATGGACCGTGTGAAGGGCCCATGGATAAATAGGACATGTCCTATTTTTGTCAGTTTTCACGGATCCCTCAATAGACTCAAGTCTATGAGGGATCTGCGAAAGCGGGTCTTGCATGGGTGCGACTTGGTCCTGAAAAATGGCAGTTTTTCACGTCCGAATTTTCACTCATTCGTGTGAATCCAGCCGAAGTCTCCACCTAGATGTGGCCACAGAGGATATCAAACCTTTGTTGTCCAAACTCCTGATTTTTTTCGTAATAATAGTAGGACTCCCACTATAATGCTACTAGCACTTGACCACTTCAGAGATTAACTAGTGAATCAAAGCTAATACCACATAAATTTCATTGGTTTTCTTGATTTTATTTTATTTCTTGATGCTACTTTAGATAGAATAAAATTGATTATAAAAAACCCATCCATATTGGGAAATATAATACATCACTGCAATGTGAGAGTGATCTGGTGTCACCTTGGGCCATTCTCACTCGACCACACAGTGAGAATAGTCTTGAGTTACTGTTGAAAATTCTAATGCTATAGAAAAATGTTCAGCCTCACTGTAGAAATCTATAGGGAAGTGGTGAAGGCATTGAACGCCTTTACAAATCAGTGTTCAAGCAGATTTCAATTTCTTGGTTGTATCTTCTCTTCAACCTGGAATACGCTTCAGCTAAGATTCTCTACTGACCAAAACCCCAGGCTTTCCATGTTCAAGACAAAGAACTGATCAGTGTTACACAACTCTCCTCGATCTCACGTCAATCTCCCACTGGTAGCCATAAGTTTCCTGGTTCCAGCCGCATTGAATTGCTGAAGCAATGGGCGCTCTTTGATGACAACGGGCCTGGTGGGCTATAAAAAGGGTAATAAGGTGCATATCATTAAAGAGGTTGTCTACTACCGGACAACTGATGACCTATCCACCGGATAGGTCATCACTATATGATCTGTGGGGGTCTGACACCTGGATCCTGCACCGATCAGCTGCTCTGGTGGCCTCCAGGTACCGGACGTCAATGCTGGAAGCAGTTGGCTCTGGTCACCGAAGAGCGGCCGAGCTGCGGTACTACAGCTCTGCTCCTATTCAAGTAGGTAGGAGCAGAGCTGCAGTTCTGCAGCACGTCCACTATGCAATGTACATTGCATACTGTGCAATGACATCTGGTTCCTGCAGGCAACCGGAGCAGCTGATCGGTGCTGGGTCCGGGTGTCAGACCTCCACAGATTTCTGGTAGTGGACAACCCCCTAAATCTAGTTTGTTACGTTTGACTCTGACTAATCGTGACCATGACCCTGACCTTAAAGTTAGCCTTGCTTCTGGATTTTTCCTTTGTCTTGTTCTTTCTGTTTTTTTCCTACCGGCTCATATTCTGAATATGTCTTTGACTCTTCCTCTGGTTTTTCGCATACTGGTAAATATCAGGAAGATTTCTTAGACTCCAGACCGCAGTTAGCCAGTGCCAAACTTATGGAGGATCAAGGATCTATTTCTCTGGTAAGAATCGTGACCATTTCCCATTTAAGAGGCTTCCATTATTAATCTGATCAGTTAGAGGGGATGTTCGGGCACAGGGCAGTTTTTCCTACTGATGACCTATCCACAGGATAGGTCATCAGTATATGATCGGTGGGTCCAACAACTGAACCCCGCAGCGATCAGCTTTTCCGGCCAACTCTGGGCACCAGATGTTATGCAGTAGCCGGTGTCGGAAGCAGATGGCTACATACACTGTATAGTGGCCGTGCTGCAGCTCTGCTCCTATTCACTTGCAATACAGCCACCATACTGTGACCAGGGCCCTCTACTTTCGACACCAGCCACTGCAAAACATCCTGTGTCTGGAAGCAGCCGGAACAGCTTATCGGTGCGGGGTTCAGTTGTCGGACCCACCGATCATATACTGATGACCAATCCTGTGGATAGGTCATCAGTGTGGAAAACGGCCCCGTGCCCGGACAGTACATCTCCTATTTCTTCGGGCAGCTAACATAGTACAACACTCTGCTACTTTAAGACTATGAGTGAAGGTGATATTGGTTTGATGTAAATTTGGCCTTGTGATGATACCTGCAAAGCAACAGCTGTCGACTTGTTAAAGAAAATTAATTATGGAGTCAAGTAATAGTTCTAATTAACTATAAAATATTCGTAATGGAATTAAAATCCTGCCGGTGGCAAGAACACACACTGTAAAAAAGCAATCTATATAAAATATGTCTCTCAGCGGCACAGAAAGAAGAGAGAGAGAAGTTATAGCCAAACAAACTACATTAAATCCAGAGTATAAAGAAGGAACATTACATCAATAACACAGTCGTGTGCACTTTCACAGGATGAAATCATGCATGTTATATCAATTGCTAAACTCCACCCAAAACTAAAAACAATGAAAATCCAGGGAAACAAAACTATTAAAAAAAAGAAGAATAACCTTCAAATATGCCCAGGCTACACCAACATACTGTAAACCTAATCACTATATGAAAGATATATCTAACTTATACCAGCTGTACATAAATAATAATATACAGAATATACCCAGGTTATACCAGCATGCTCCATATCACTATATACAAGAAGATGTGTAACTTATACCAGCTGTACATATATAATTATATACAGAAGATACCCAGGTTATACCAGCATGCTCCATATCACTATATACAAGAAGATGTATAACTTATACCAGCTGTACATATATAATTATATACAGAAGATACCCAGGTTATACCAGCATGCTCCATATCACTATATACAAGAAGATGTATAACTTATACCAGCTATACATACATAATTATATACAGAAGATACCCGGGTTATACCAGCATGCTCCATATCACTATATACAGGAAGATGTATAACTTATACCAGCTGTACATATATAATTATATACAGAAGATACCCAGGTTATACCAGCATGCTCCATATCACTATATACAAGAAGATGTATAACTTATACCAGCTGTACATATATAATTATATACAGAAGATACCCAGGTTATACCAGCATGTTCCATATCACTATATACAAGAAGATGTATAACTTATACCAGCTATACATACATAATTATATACAGAAGATACCCGGGTTATACCAGCATGCTCCATATCACTATATACAGGAAGATGTATAACTTATACCAGCTGTACATATATAATAATATACAGAAGATACCCAGGTTATACCAGCATGCTCCATATCACTATATACAAGAAGATGTATAACTTATACCAGCTGTACATATATAATTATATACAGAAGATACCCGGGTTATACTAGCATGCTCCATATCACTATCTACAAGAAGATGTATAACTTATACCAGCTGTACATATATAATAATATACAGAATATACCCAGGTTATACCAGCATGCTCCATATCACTATATACAAGAAGATGTATAACTTATACCCGCTGTACATATATAATTATATGCAGAAGATACCCGGGGTATACCAGCATGCTCCATATCACTATATACAGGAAGATGTATAACTTATACCAGCTGTACATATATAATGATATACAGAAGATACCCAGGTTATACCAGCATGTTCCATATCACTATATACAAGAAGATGTATAACTTATACCCGCTGTACATATATAATTACATACAGAAGATACCCAGTTTATACCAGCATGCTCCATATCACTATATACAAGAAGATGTATAAGTTATACCAGCTGTACATATATAATTATATACAGAAGATACCCAGGTTATACCAGCATGCTCCATATCACTATATACAAGAAGCTGTATAACTTATACCAGCTGTACATATATAATTATATACAGAAGATACCCAGGTTATACCAGCATGCTCCATATCCCTATATACAAGAAGATGTATAACTTATACCAGCTGTACATATATAATTATATACAGAAGATACCCAGGTTATACCAGCATGCTCCATATCACTATATACAAGAAGATGTATAACTTATACCAGCTGTACATATATAATTATATACAGAAGATACCCAGGTTATACCAGCATGCTCCATATCCCTATCTACAAGAAGATGTATAACTTATACCAGCTGTACATATATAATAATATACAGAATATACCCAGGTTATACCAGCATGCTCCATATCACTATATACAAGAAGATGTATAACTTATACCCGCTGTACATATATAATTATATGCAGAAGATACCCAGGTTATACCAGCATGTTCCATATCACTATATACAAGAAGATGTATAACTTATACCCGCTGTACATATATAATTACATACAGAAGATACCCAGTTTATACCAGCATGCTCCATATCACTATATACAAGAAGATGTATAAGTTATACCAGCTGTACATATATAATTATATACAGAAGATACCCAGGTTATACCAGCATGCTCCATATCACTATATACAAGAAGCTGTATAACTTATACCAGCTGTACATATATAATTATATACAGAAGATACCCAGGTTATACCAGCATGCTCCATATCCCTATATACAAGAAGATGTATAACTTATACCAGCTGTACATATATAATTATATACAGAAGATACCCAGGTTATACCAGCATGCTCCATATCACTATATACAAGAAGATGTATAACTTATACCAGCTGTACATATATAATTATATACAGAAGATACCCAGGTTATACCAGCATGCTCCATATCCCTATATACAAGAAGATGTATAACTTATACCAGCTGTACATATATAATTATATACAGAAGATACCCAGGTTATACCAGCATGCTCCATATATCTATATACAAGAAGATGTATAACTTATACCAGCTGTACATATATAATTATATACAGAAGATACCCAGGTTATACCAGCATGCCCAATATGACAATATACAAGAAGATGTATAACTTATACCAGCTGTACATATATAATTATATACAGAAGATGCCCAGGTTATACCAGCATGCTCCATATCACTATATACAAGAAGATGTATAACTTATACCAGCTGTACATATATAATTATATACAGAAGATACCCAGGTTATACCAGCATGCTCCATATCACGATATACACGAAGATGTATAACTTATCCCAGCTGAACATACTGTATATAATTATATACCGAAGATACCCAGGTTATACCAGCATGGTCCATATCACTATATACAAGAAGATGTATAACTTATACCAGCTGTACATATATAATTATATACAGAAGATACCCAGGTTATACCAGCATGCTCCATATCCCTATATACAAGAAGATGTATAACTTATACCAGCTGTACATATATAATTATATACAGAAGATACCCAGGTTATACCAGCATGCCCAATATGACTATATACAAGAAGATGTATAACTTATACCAGCTGTACATATATAATTATATACAGAAGATGCCCAGGTTATACCAGCATGCTCCATATCACTATATACAAGAAGATGTATAACTTATACCAGCTGTACATATATAATTATATACAGAAGATACCCAGGTTACACCAGCATGCTCCATATCACTATATACCTATATACAAGATGATATATAACTTATACCAGCTGTACATATATAATTATATACAGAAGATACCCAGGTTATACCAGCATGCTCCATATCACTATATACAAGAAGATGTATAACTTATACCAGCTGTACATATATAATTATATGCAGGAGATACCCAGGTTATACCAGCATGCTTCATATCACTATATACAAGACGATGTATAACTTATACCAGCTGTACATATATAATTATATACAGAAGATACCCAGGTTATACCAGCATGCTCCATATCACTATACACAAGAAGATGTATAACTTATATCAGCTGTACATATATAATTATATACAGGAGATAACCAGGTTATACCAGCATGGTCCATATCACTATATACAGGAAGATGTATAACTTATACCAGCTGTACATATATAATTATATACAGGAGATACCCAGGTTAATTCAGCATGCTCCATATCACTATATACAAGAAGATGTATAAGTTATACCAGCTGTACATATATAATTATATACAGAAGATACCCAGGTTATACCAGCGTGCTCCATATCACTATATACAAGAAGATGTATAACTTATACCAGCTGTTCATATATAATTATATACAGAAGATACCCAGGTTATACCAGCATGCTCCATATCACTATATACAAGAAGATGTATAACTTATACCAGCTGTACATATATAATTATATACAGAAGATACCCAGGTTATGCCAGCATGCTCCATATCACTATATACAAGAAGATGTATAACTTATACCAGCTATACATATATAATTATATACAGAAGATACCCAGGTTATACCAGCATCGTCCATATCACTATATACAAGAAGATGTATGACTTATACCAGCCGTACATATATAATTATATACAGAAGATACCCAGGTTATACCAGCATGCTCCATATCACTATATACAGGAAGATGTATGACTTATACCAGCCGTACATATATAATTATATACAGAAGATACCCAGGTTATACCAGCATGCTCTATGTCACTATATACAGGAAGATGTATAACTTATACCAGCTGTACATATATAATTATATACAGGAGATACCCAGGTTATACCAACATGCTCCATATCACTATATACAAGAAGATGTATAACTTATACCAGCTCTACATATATAATTATATACAGAAGATACCCAGGTTATACCAGCGTGCTCCATATCACTATATACAAGAAGATGTGTAACTTATACCAGCTGTACATATATAATTATATACCGAAGATACCCAGGTTATACCAGCATGCTCCATATCACTATATACAAGAAGCTGTATCACTTATACCAGTTGTACATATATATAATTATATACATAATATACTCAGGTTATACCAGCATGCTCCATATTACTCTATACAAGAAGATGTATAACTTGCCGTATACCAGCTGAACATATATAATTATATACCGAAGATACCCAGGTTATACCAGCATGGTCCATATCACTATATACAAGAAGATGTATAACTTATACCAGCTGTACATATATAATTATATACAGAAGATACCTAGGTTATACCAGCATGCTCCATATCCCTATATACAAGAAGATGTATAACTTATACCAGCTGTACATATATAATTATATACAGAAGATACCCAGGTTATACCAGCATGCTCCATATCACGATATACACGAAGATGTATAACTTATCCCAGCTGAACATATATAATTATATACCGAAGATACTCAGGTTATACCAGCATGGTCCATATCACTATATACAAGAAGATGTATAACTTATACCAGCTGTACATATATAATTATATACAGAAGATACCCAGGTTATACCAGCATGCTTCATATCACTATATACAAGAAGATGTATAACTTATACCAGCTGTACATATATAATTATATACAGAAGATACCCAGGTTATACCAGCATGCTCCATATCACTATATACAAGAAGATGTATAACTTATACCAGCTGTACATATATAATTATATACAGAAGATACCCAGGTTATACCAGCATGCTCCATATCACGATATACACGAAGATGTATAACTTATCCCAGCTGAACATACTTTATATAATTATATACCGAAGATACCCAGGTTATACCAGCATGGTCCATATCACTATATACAAGAAGATGTATAACTTATACCAGCTGTACATATATAATTATATACAGAAGATACCCAGGTTATACCAGCGTGCTCCATATCACTATATACAAGATGATATATAACTTATACCAGCTGTACATATATAATTATATACAGAAGATACCCAGGTTATACCAGCATGCTCCATATCACTATATACAAGAAGATGTATAAGTTATACCAGCCGTACATATATAATTATATACAGAAGATACCCAGGTTATACCAGCATGCTCTATGTCACTATATACAGGAAGATGTATAACTTATACCATCTGTACATATATAATTATATACAGGAGATACCCAGGTTATACCAACATGCTCCATATCACTATATACAAGAAGATGTATAACTTATACCAGCTCTACATATATAATTATATACAGAAGATACCCAGGTTATACCAGCGTGCTCCATATCACAATATACAAGAAGATGTGAAACTTATACCAGCTGTACATATATAATTATATACCGAAGATACCCAGGTTATACCAGCATGCTCCATATCACTATATACAAGAAGCTGTATCACTTATACCAGTTGTACATATATATAATTATATACATAATATACTCAGGTTATACCAGCATGCTCCATATTACTCTATACAAGAAGATGTATAACTTGCCGTATACCAGCTGAACATATATAATTATATACCGAAGATACCCAGGTTATACCAGCATGGTCCATATCACTATATACAAGAAGATGTATAACTTATACCAGCTGTACATATATAATTATATACAGAAGATACCTAGGTTATACCAGCATGCTCCATATCCCTATATACAAGAAGATGTATAACTTATACCAGCTGTACATATATAATTATATACAGAAGATACCCAGGTTATACCAGCATGCTCCATATCACGATATACACGAAGATGTATAACTTATCCCAGCTGAACATATATAATTATATACCGAAGATACTCAGGTTATACCAGCATGGTCCATATCACTATATACAAGAAGATGTATAACTTATACCAGCTGTACATATATAATTATATACAGAAGATACCCAGGTTATACCAGCATGCTTCATATCACTATATACAAGAAGATGTATAACTTATACCAGCTGTACATATATAATTATATACAGAAGATACCCAGGTTATACCAGCATGCTCCATATCACTATATACAAGAAGATGTATAACTTATACCAGCTGTACATATATAATTATATACAGAAGATACCCAGGTTATACCAGCATGCTCCATATCACGATATACACGAAGATGTATAACTTATCCCAGGTGAACATACTGTATATAATTATATACCGAAGATACCCAGGTTATACCAGCATGGTCCATATCACTATATACAAGAAGATGTATAACTTATACCAGCTGTACATATATAATTATATACAGAAGATACCCAGGTTATACCAGCGTGCTCCATATCACTATATACAAGATGATATATAACTTATACCAGCTGTACATATATAATTATATACAGAAGATACCCAGGTTATACCAGCATGCTCCATATCACTATATACAAGAAGATGTATAAGTTATACCAGCTGTACATATATAATTATATACAGAAGATACCCAGGTTATACCAGCATGCTCCATATCACTATATACAGGAAGATGTATGACTTATACCAGCCGTACATATATAATTATATACAGAAGATACCCAGGTTATACCAGCATGCTCTATGTCACTATATACAGGAAGATGTATAACTTATACCAGCTGTACATATATAATTATATACAGGAGATACCCAGGTTATACCAACATGCTCCATATCACTATATACAAGAAGATGTATAACTTATACCAGCTCTACATATATAATTATATACAGAAGATACCCAGGTTATACCAGCGTGCTCCATATCACTATATACAAGAAGATGTGTAACTTATACCAGCTGTACATATATAATTATATACCGAAGATACCCAGGTTATACCAGCATGGTCCATATCACTATATACAAGAAGATGTATAACTTATACCAGCTGTACATATATAATTATATACAGAAGATACCTAGGTTATACCAGCATGCTCCATATCCCTATATACAAGAAGATGTATAACTTATACCAGCTGTACATATATAATTTTATACAGAAGATACCCAGGTTATACCAGCATGCTCCATATCACGATATACACGAAGATGTATAACTTATCCCAGCTGTACATATATAATTATATACAGAAGATACCCAGGTTATACCAGCATGCTCCATATCACGATATACACGAAGATGTATAACTTATCCCAGCTGAACATATATAATTATATACCGAAGATACCCAGGTTATACCAGCATGGTCCATATCACTATATACAAGAAGATGTATAACTTATACCAGCTGTACATATATAATTATATACAGAAGATACCCAGGTTATACCAGCATGCTTCATATCACTATATACAAGAAGATGTATAACTTATACCAGCTGTACATATATAATTATATACAGAAGATACCCAGGTTATACCAGCATGCTCCATATCACTATATACAAGAAGATGTATAACTTATACCAGCTGTACATATATAATTATATACAGAAGATACCCAGGTTATACCAGCATGCTCCATATCACGATATACACGAAGATGTATAACTTATCCCAGCTGAACATATATAATTATATACCGAAGATACTCAGGTTATACCAGCATGGTCCATATCACTATATACAGGAAGATGTATAACTTATACCAGCTGTACATATATAATTATATACAGGAGATACCCAGGTTATACCAGCATGCTCCATATCACTATATACAAGAAGATGTATAACTTATACCAGCTCTACATATATAATTATATACAGAAGATACCCAGGTTATACCAGCGTGCTCCATATCACTATATACAAGAAGATGTGTAACTTATACCAGCTGTGCATATATAATTATATACCGAAGATATCCAGGTTATACCAGCATGCTCCATATCACTATATACAAGAAGCTGTATCACTTATACCAGCTGTACATATATAATTATATACAGAAGATACCTAGGTTATACCAGCATGCTCCATATCCCTATATACAAGAAGATGTATAACTTATACCAGCTCTACATATATAATTATATACCGAAGATACCCAGGTTATACCAGCATGGTCCATATCACTATATACAAAAAGATGTATAACTTATACCAGCTGTACATATATAATTATATACAGAAGATACCTAGGTTATACCAGCATGCTCCATATCCCTATATACAAGAAGATGTATAACTTATACCAGCTGTACATATATAATTATATACAGAAGATACCCAGGTTATACTAGCATGCTCCATATCACGATATACACGAAGATGTATAACTTATCCCAGCTGAACATATATAATTATATACTGAAGATACACAGGTTATACCAGCATGGTCCATATCACTATATACAAGAAGATGTATAACTTATACCAGCTGTACATATATAATTATATACAGAAGATACCCAGGTTATACCAGCATGCTTCATATCACTATATACAAGAAGATGTATAACTTATACCAGCTGTACATATATAATTATATACAGAAGATACCCAGGTTATACCAGCATGCTCCATATCACTATATACAAGAAGATGCATAACTTATACCAGCTGTACATATATAATTATATACAGAAGATACCCAGGTTATACCAGCATGCTCCATATCACGATATACACGAAGATGTATAACTTATCCCAGCTGAACATACTGTATATAATTATATACCGAAGATACCCAGGTTATACCAGCATGGTCCATATCACTATATACAAGAAGATGTATAACTTATACCAGCTGTACATATATAATTATATACAGAAGATACCCAGGTTATAACAGCATGCTCCATATCCCTATATACAAGAAGATGTATAACTTATACCAGCTGTACATATATAACTATATACAGAAGATACCCAGGTTATACCAGCATGCTCCATATCACTATATACAAGATGATATATAACTTATACCAGCTGTACATATATAATTATATACAGAAGATACCCAGGTTATACCAGCATGCTCCATATCACTATATACAAGATGATATATAACTTAAACCAGCTGTACATATATAATTATACACAGAAGATACCCAGGTTATACCAGCAAGCTCCATATCCCTATATAGAAGAAGATGTATAACTTATACCAGCTGTACATATATAATTATATACAGAAGATACCCAGATTATACCAGCATGCTCCATATCACGATATACACGAAGATGTATAACTTATCCCAGCTGAACATATATAATTATATACCGAAGATACCCAGGTTATACCAACATGGTCCATATCACTATATACAAGAAGATGTATAACTTATACCGGCTGTACATATATAATTATATACAGAAGATACCCAGGTTATACCAGCATGCTCCATATCACTATATACAAGAAGTTGTATAACTTATACCAGCTGTACATATATAATTATATACAGAAGATACCCAGGTTATACCAGCATGCCCAATATGACTATATACAAGAAGATGTATAACTTATACCAGCTGTACATATATAATTATATACAGAAGATGCCCAGGTTATACCAGCATGCTCCATATCACTATATACAAGAAGATGTATAACTTATACCAGCTGTACATATATAATTATATACAGAAGATGCCCAGGTTATACCAGCATGCTCCATATCCCTATATACAATAAGATGTATAACTTATACCAGCTGTACATATATAATTATATACAGAAGATACCCAGGTTATACCAGCATGCCCAATATGACTATATACAAGAAGATGTATAACTTATACCAGCTGTACATATATAATTATATATAGATGATACCCGGGTTATACCAGCATGCTCCATATCACTATATACAAGATGATATATAACTTATACCAGCTGTACATATATAATTATATACAGAAGATACCCAGGTTATACTAGCATGCTCCATATCACGATATACACGAAGATGTATAACTTATCCCAGCTGAACATATATAATTATATACTGAAGATACTCAGGTTATACCAGCATGGTCCATATCACTATATACAAGAAGATGTATAACTTATACTAGCTGTACATATATAATTATATACAGAAGATACCCAGGTTATACCAGCATGCTTCATATCACTATATACAAGAAGATGTATAACTTATACCAGCTGTACATATATAATTATATACAGAAGATACCCAGGTTATACCAGCATGCTCCATATCACTATATACAGGAAGATATATAACTTATACCAGCTGTACATATATAATTATATACAGGAGATGCCCAGGTTATACCAGCATGCTCCATATCACTATATACAAGAAGATTTATAACTTATACCAGCTGTACATATATAATTATATATAGAATATACCCAGGTTACACCAGCATGCTCCATATCACTATATACAAGATGATATATAACTTATACCAGCTGTACATATATAATTATATACAGAAGATACCCAGGTTATACCAGCATGCTCCATATCACTATATACAAGAAGATGCATAACTTATACCAGCTGTACATATATAATTATATACAGAAGATACCCAGGTTATACCAGCATGCTCCATATCACGATATACACGAAGATGTATAACTTATCCCAGCTGAACATACTGTATATAATTATATACCGAAGATACCCAGGTTATACCAGCATGGTCCATATCACTATATACAAGAAGATGTATAACTTATACCAGCTGTACATATATAATTATATACAGAAGATACCCAGGTTATACCAGCATGCTTCATATCACTATATACAAGAAGATGTATAACTTATACCGGCTGTACATATATAATTATATACAGAAGATACCCAGGTTATACCAGCATGCTCCATATCACTATATACAAGAAGTTGTATAACTTATACCAGCTGTACATATATAATTATATACAGAAGATACCCAGGTTATACCAGCATGCCCAATATGACTATATACAAGAAGATGTATAACTTATACCAGCTGTACATATATAATTATATACAGAAGATACCCAGGTTATACCAGCATGCCCAATATGACTATATACAAGAAGATGTATAACTTATACCAGCTGTACATATATAATTATATATAGATGATACCCGGGTTATACCAGCATGCTCCATATCACTATATACAAGATGATATATAACTTATACCAGCTGTACATATATAATTATATACAGGAGATACCCAGGTTATACCAGCATGCTTCATATCACTATATACAAGACGATGTATAACTTATACCAGCTGTACTTATATAATTATATACAGAAGATACCCAGGTTATACCAGCATGCTCCATATCACTATACACAAGAAGATGTATAACTTATATCAGCTGTACATATATAATTATATACAGGAGATAACCAGGTTATACCAGCATGCTCCATATCACGATATACACGAAGATGTATACTTATCCCAGCTGAACATACTGTATATAATTATATACCGAAGATACCCAGGTTATACCAGCATGGTCCATATCACTATATACAAGAAGATGTATAACTTATACCAGCTGTACATATATAATTATATACAGAAGATACCCAGGTTATACCAGCATGCCCAATATGACTATATACAAGAAGATGTATAACTTATACCAGCTGTACATATATAATTATATACAGAAGATACCCAGGTTATACCAGCATGCTCCATATCACTATACACAAGAAGATGTATAACTTATATCAGCTGTACATATATAATTATATACAGGAGATAACCAGGTTATACCAGCATGCTCCATATCACGATATACACGAAGGTGTATAACTTATCCAAGCTGAACATACTGTATATAATTATATACCGAAGATACCCAGGTTATACCAGCATGGTCCATATCACTATATACAAGAAGTTGTATAACTTATACCAGCTGTACATATATAATTATATATAGAAGATACCCAGGTTATACCAGCATGCTCCATATCACTATATACACGAAGATGTATAACTTATCCCAGCTGAACATATATAATTATATACTGAAGATACTCAGGTTATACCAGCATGGTCCATATCACTATATACAAGAAGATGTATAACTTATACTAGCTGTACATATATAATTATATACAGAAGATACCCAGGTTATACCAGCATGCTTCATATCACTATATACAAGAAGATGTATAACTTATACCAGCTGTACATATATAATTATATACAGAAGATACCCAGGTTATACCAGCATGCTCCATATCACTATATACAAGAAGATGTATAACTTATACCAGCTGTACATATATAATTATATACAGAAGATACCCAGGTTATACCAGCATGCTCCATATCACGATATACACGAAGATGTATAACTTATCCCAGCTGAACATACTGTATATAATTATATACCGAAGATACCCAGGTTATACCAGCATGGTCCATATCACTATATACAAGAAGATGTATAACTTATACCAGCTGTACATATATAATTATATACAGAAGATACCCAGGTTATACCAGCATGCTCCATATCCCTATATACAAGAAGATGTATAACTTATACCAGCTGTACATATATAATTATATACAGAAGATACCCAGGTTATACCAGCATGCTCCATATCACTATATACAAGATGATATATAACTTATACCAGCTGTACATATATAATTATATACAGAAGATACCCAGGTTATACCAGCATGCTCCATATCACTATATACAAGATGATATATAACTTATACCAGCTGTACATATATAATTGTACACAGAAGATACCCAGGTTATACCAGCAAGCTCCATATCCCTATATACAAGAAGATGTATAACTTATACCAGCTGTACATATATAATTATATACAGAAGATACCCAGATTATACCAGCATGCTCCATATCACGATATACACGAAGATGTATAACTTATCCCAGCTGAACATACTGTATATAATTATATACCGAAGATACCCAGGTTATACCAGCATGGTCCATATCACTATATACAAGAAGATGTATAACTTATACCAGCTGTACATATATAATTATATACAGAAGATACCCAGGTTATACCAGCATGCTTCATATCACTATATACAAGAAGATGTATAACTTATACCAGCTGTACATATATAATTATATACAGAAGATACCCAGGTTATACCAGCATGCTCCATATCACTATATACAAGAAGTTGTATAACTTATACCAGCTGTACATATATAATTATATACAGAAGATACCCAGGTTATACCAGCATGCCCAATATGACTATATACAAGAAGATGTATAACTTATACCAGCTGTACATATATAATTATATACAGAAGATGCCCAGGTTATACCAGCATGCTCCATATCACTATATACAAGAAGATGTATAACTTATACCAGCTGTACATATATAATTATATACAGAAGATGCCCAGGTTATACCAGCATGCTCCATATCCCTATATACAATAAGATGTATAACTTATACCAGCTGTACATATATAATTATATACAGAAGATACCCAGGTTATACCAGCATGCCCAATATGACTATATACAAGAAGATGTATAACTTATACCAGCTGTACATATATAATTATATATAGATGATACCCGGGTTATACCAGCATGCTCCATATCACTATATACAAGATGATATATAACTTATACCAGCTGTACATATATAATTATATACAGGAGATACCCAGGTTATACCAGCATGCTTCATATCACTATATACAAGACGATGTATAACTTATACCAGCTGTACTTATATAATTATATACAGAAGATACCTAGATTATACCAGCATGCTCCATATCACTATACACAAGAAGATGTATAACTTATATCAGCTGTACATATATAATTATATACAGGAGATAACCAGGTTATACCAGCATGCTCCATATCACGATATACACGAAGATGTATACTTATCCCAGCTGAACATACTGTATATAATTATATACCGAAGATACCCAGGTTATACCAGCATGGTCCATATCACTATATACAAGAAGATGTATAACTTATACCAGCTGTACATATATAATTATATACAGAAGATACCCAGGTTATACCAGCATGCCCAATATGACTATATACAAGAAGATGTATAACTTATACCAGCTGTACATATATAATTATATACAGAAGATACCCAGGTTATACCAGCATGCTCCATATCACTATACACAAGAAGATGTATAACTTATATCAGCTGTACATATATAATTATATACAGGAGATAACCAGGTTATACCAGCATGCTCCATATCACGATATACACGAAGGTGTATAACTTATCCAAGCTGAACATACTGTATATAATTATATACCGAAGATACCCAGGTTATACCAGCATGGTCCATATCACTATATACAAGAAGTTGTATAACTTATACCAGCTGTACATATATAATTATATACAGAAGATACCCAGGTTATACCAGCATGCTCCATATCCCTATATACAAGAAGATGTGTAACTTATACCAGCTGTACATATATAATTATATACAGAAGATACCCAGGTTATACCAGCATGCTCCATATCACTATATACAAGAAGATGTATAACTTATACCAGCTGTACATATATAATTATATACAGAAGATACCCAGGTTATACCAGCATGCTTCATATCACTATATACAAGAAGATGTATAACTTATACCAGCTGTACATATATAATTATATACAGAAGATACCCAGGTTATACCAGCATGCTCCATATCACTATATACAAGAAGATGTATAACTTATACCAGCTGTACATATATAATTATATACAGAAGATACCCAGGTTATACCAGCATGCTCCATATCACGATATACACGAAGATGTATAACTTATCCCAGCTGAACATACTGTATATAATTATATACCGAAGATACCCAGGTTATACCAGCATGGTCTATATCACTATATACAAGAAGATGTATAACTTATACCAGCTGTACATATATAATTATATACAGAAGATACCCAGGTTATACCAGCATGCTCCATATCCCTATATACAAGAAGATGTATAACTTATACCAGCTGTACATATATAATTATATACAGAAGATACCCAGGTTATACCAGCATGCTCCATATCACTATATACAAGATGATATATAACTTATACCAGCTGTACATATATAATTATATATAGAAGATACCCAGGTTATACCAGCATGCTCCATATCACTATATACAAGAAGATGTATAACTTATACCCGCTGTACATATATAATTATATATAGAAGATACCCAGGTTATACCAGCATGCTCCATATCACTATATACAAGAAGATGTATAACTTACACCAGCTGTACATATATAATTATATACAGAAGATACCCAGGTTATACCAGCATGCTCCATATCACTATATACAAGAAGATGTATAACTTATACCCGCTGTACATATATAATTATATATAGAAGATACCCAGGTTATACCAGCATGCTCCATATCACTATATACAAGAAGATGTATAACTTATACCAGCTGTACATATATAATTATATACAGAAGATACCCAGGTTATACCAGCATGCTCCATATCACTATATACAGGAAGATGTATAACTTATACCAGCTGTACATATATAATTATATACAGAAGATACCCAGGTTATACTAGCATGCTCCATATCACTATATATAAGAAGATATATAAATTATACCAGCTGTACATATATAGTTATATACAGAAATCCCCAGGTTATACCAGCATGCTCCATATCCCTATATACAAGAAGATGTATAACTTATACCAGCTGTACATATATAATTATATACAGAATATACCCAGGTTATACCAGCATGCTCTATATCACTATATACAGGAAGATGTATAACTTATACCAGCTGTACATATATAATTATATACAGAAGATACCCAGGTTATACCAGCATGCTCCATATCACTATATACAGGAAGATGTATAACTTATACCAGCTGTACATATATAATTATATACAGAAGATACCCAGGTTATACCAGCATGCTCCATATCACTATATACAGGAAGATGTATAACTTATACCAGCTGTACATATATAATTATATACAGAAGATACCCAGGTTATACCAGCCTGCTCCATATCACTATATACAGGAAGATGTATAACTTATACCAGCTGTACATATATAATTATATACAGAATATACCCAGGTTATACCAGCATGCTCTATATCACTATATACAGGAAGATGTATAACTTATACCAGCTGTACATATATAATTATATACAGAAGATACCCAGGTTATACCAGCATGCTCCATATCACTATATACAGGAAGATGTATAACTTATACCAGCTGTACATATATAATTATATACAGAAGATACCCAGGTTATACCAGCATGCTCCATATCACTATATACAGGAAGATGTATAACTTATACCAGCTGTACATATATAATTATATACAGGAGATACCCAGGTTATACCAGCATGCTCCATATCACTAAATACAAGAAGATGTATAACTTATACCAGCTGTACATATATAATTATATACAGGAGATACCCAGGTTATACCAGCATGCTCCATATCACTATATACAAGAAGATGTATAACTTATACCAGCTGTACATATATAATTATATACAGAAGATACCCAGGTTATACCAGCCTGCTCCATATCACTATATACAGGAAGATGTATAACTTATACCAGCTGTACATATATAATTATATACAGAAGATACCCAGGTTATACCAGCATGCTCCATATTACCATTGATAAGAAAATCTTAACCCCTTAGTTACCAGCCCATTTTAGGCCCTAATGACCAAACCTATTTTATTCGTTTTTCTATAGTCGCATTCAAAGAGCTATAACTTTTTTATTTTTTTCGTCTACATAGCTTTATGAGGACTTTTTTTTTGCGTGATTAGTTGTACTTTTTAATAGCACCATTTTTGGGTGCATATAATTTTTTTATTAACTTTTATTAACTTTTTTTGAGGGGATTATAAAAAAAACCTGAAATTCCGCCATTGTTCTATGCGTTTTTAAATTGACACCGTTCACTATGCAACGTAAATAACATGTTACCTTTATTCTATGGGTCGGTACGATTACGGCGATACCACATATGTAGAGGTTTTTTATGTTTTACGACTTTTGCACAATAAAAACACTTTTGAACTAAAATTATTTGTTTTTGCATCGTCGCTTTCCAAGAGCCGTAACTTTTTATTTTTCCATCAATGTAGTGATTTTTTGGGCTTGTTTTCTGCGGGACGAGACATAGTTGTGATTGGTACTGTTTTGGGGTGCATGGGACTTATTGATTCATTTTTATTATGACTTTTTTGGGGGACAATGGAAAAAAATTGCAATTTGGCCATTGTTTTTTGCGTTTTTTTTTAACGGTGTTCATGTTGCGGTTTAAATTACATATTAACTTTATTAATGGAGTCATTCCGGTCGCGGCGATACCACATATGTGTACTTTTATTTCTTTTTTAAACTTTTACTAAATAAAAACACTTTTTATGGAAAAAAATGTTTTTTGTTTTTTTTTTACTGTAATTTTTATTAATAATCTTTATTTCACATTTATTATTTATTTCATTAGTCCCACTAGGGGACTTTACTGTGCGATCTTCAGATCGCTGCTATAATGCTTTGGTATACATCGTATCCCAGAGCATTATTGCCTGTCAGTGTAAATCTTCGATCGTGGGCGTTGGAGCAGGAGCTCAGCTGTCATCAGACAGCAGAGCCCCGGCTCCAGCCGGCACGGGAAACCCATGCAGGACTTAGACTAGGCTAACGTGAAAAGGCGTCTTGTTGGTCACTAAGGGGTTAAACAAACTCTCTTGTCTCACGGTGAAATTAAATGAATGCTATATTAAGAAAGAAAAGTTACAATAATGAGAGATATAAAGAAGTAAGAAATAAGAGGGACATGGCCATGGAGATCCTCTCAAGGGTTTAGACAGAAGACCTTAAAGGAACAGTGTCATCACAAATTTTTTTTTAATATGTTAAAGATGTTAGTGCTTTATTAAAAACGTTTATATTTATTTGTGTGTTTGTGTTTTACTTTTTCTTATTTTTACACTTTTTCTTCCCTATGGGGGCTGCCATTTTTTTTTTCCATTTCTGTATGTGTCGATTAACGACACATACAGACATGGAATACGGCAGCCACAGTCCCATAGGGACTGCGAACGGGTCCCGTCCCATCCACTTCTGTGTACGCCGTCTGTGTGGGAACTGCGCATGCGCCGCTCCCACACAGTCCAATTTGAAATGCGCGCCGTCCGGCGCCATTTTCCTGTGGACCGGAAGTCGCGGCCGGACAGTAAGATTACTACTTCCGGTCGCGGCTTCCAGACTTGTGCACTTGGACCAGCGGCAGCAGACGGAGCGGACGGGCCGGAGGGAGCCGCGGCGGCAGGAGCAGGTAAGAGATTTCTATGTATGTTCGTGTTTGTGTACGTTTACTACTGTATGTAAACCTACTACACTGTGTGTTAGCTCAAAAAGTGGCGACACACAGTGTAGGAGGTTAGACTGTTCAAACCCCTCGTTTATCCCGGCACTAGCCAGGATAAAGGAGGGGGGGGATGCTGAGAGCTCACTAGAGCGAGGGCTTTTTACCCAATTTTGCAATGCTGCAATTTTGGGAATAGCTCCATCTAGTGACCAGCAATGGGAAATATTATAAATTAGAATCTAATTTATAATATTTCCTGACTCGTGAAAAAAATAAAAAAAATTTGAACAATGTTTAATCACCTACACACTAAATGTTTAATTAAAAAAAGCAAAACATGATTTTCTGGCAACACATTCCCTTTAAGGTTCAATTTTGGATGAACCTTTTAAAGGTCTTTCCTGGCTAAGTGCCATCTAGCAACCACCTTACAAGTTATTGCCCAACAAGAATTGCGACTTATAACACATCATTCTAATTTACAAGTTCATAATGTCCGAACATCAAGTCAGTCTAGAGTAACCTCAAATATTATCTCAGTATGGCCTCCACCGCTATTCATCCGAAAGGAGGGAATTGCAGCAGACATCATTGATGAAGATTCCTTCTTTATCTTACTAAGACCTTATGACATTCTAGGGAGAGAGAGACATAAGATGTATAGCGTCCATGGTCGCAGACCACAGACTCCTGTCATCATGCAGACGTCTTCCTCCCCAGAGATCCCAGCACAAGCGGCCGTCCTGTCCCACAGTGACCACTAGGGTGCGCGCTCAAGCTCATTCCCGGAATTAATGGGCCAGAGCACACACATGTTTTAGATTGACTGATTGCTCCCATGATCACCCTGGACTATAAGAAGGGCCCTGCCCCTTCCTTCATTTCCTGAGCGTTGTTGTGTTACCCGTGTTAGTCTTTGGAAATGGTCCCTTTGTGTTTTGCAGTTCCCAGTGTTCCCGTACCTGCTACCTGTATTCTGTATCTCGTGCTACCTTGTTCATGTGCCTTAAAGAGTTGGAGTTGTGTTGTACCACCGGTCTGTCTGCTGTGTTACACCACGCCTGGTGTCTGCTGCCAAGGTCCCATCTGAGCCTAGTCATCGATACTGTCTGAACCACCACAGGTACCCTTACTCAGACTATAGACTATACTTGGTACTCTGTATTGGCCAGCTGCTATACTGCTACGGCGGTACGGCCCAGTGGGTCCACATACCCACAGATCGTGACAAGATGTATACATATATATATATGGCAGAAGCATATAATGTTGGCAATTGATTATTAGAAAGAGCTATACTGATTATATTTCTTTATCAACTCCCCCCTTTTGTTTATTATATAAACACCTTTACTATCATAAATGTAATGCTGCTTTTACTACAGTGATGACAAATGCACAGAAAAATGTGAAATGCGACATACAAAACCAGAATGAAAACAATTATCGCAACTATTGGTTTGAGAAATGAGCTGAAAAACTCACTCAACCACAAACGCCAAACTTTGATGTTAACCCTTGAAGCTCTTCTGTAAATGCCCTTCTACAATATCAGAGCTATCAGAAATATAAGAACATCCCTCGCACACACACCACTTTGCGCGCGCATGTGATTTATTTTTTTCTGCAATCTGATTCTGCTAAACTACCCTGCGTCTCCGTGCCAGTTCTAAAGACATCTCTGTAAGGGCATCAGATGTTTTGCCAATGATCCATTAGGTCAGAGTACAGATTTAACTTTCATAATGTGAATACCCTTGTCCTGTCCACCTTAGATTTAAGGAATAAATCATCTCTTTACTAGAAAAGATCTCCTATTTAAGTCTGAAACTTGTGTAAAGATTTTTCCCGAGCCGCACAGCTGGAACCTAATTTCCTACAGTGCGATTACCTACTGAACATATAGGTCATCACTTATAGGCCTTGTCCACTAAGGAAATACAGATTTCCTGGCAAAATCAAAGATTGATTACAAATAACACATAAAAACGCAGCACGCTATATCCGGTCAGAACAGTCCTTGAAATGGTGTAGCAAAAGCAGCAAAGTTTATAGCAAAATAAACACATACGGAGCCATTCAGGATCATCTACATAGCAAGAAGATAAGGAACACATAAAAACGTTACACATACATTAATACACGATCTGCACTCATTTTATGTCTTTAAAATGGGGACTAATCCAACCTACAGAGAAAGGGAAGAGTCTGGTCCGGTACTTGTCTAGACCCTGTAAAAGTGCATTGTGGACATGTGACACATGACATAAAATACAGGGATTATAAAAATAATCTGTATTACACATGCAGAATACCTGAACCTCCTAGGCCCCTGACCAATCATTTATGGATTTCTGGAGCCCTCTGTCTCTACGGATTTCATGCTTTCACAGGTCCCACACCATTTCTTTCTCTCATCACAGCGAGCGGGCTGGTTCCCAGTACCTCTAAGACCACAGTTGACCCATTTGGCTCCATTGTGATAAAATGGTGTCTCTCAGAGCCCACAGACCCAGTTCCCAGAACTGGTACAAACTCAGGCCTGCTCTTAGCCACAAATGGTCAATAGGCCTTAACTTGTCGGGGCAACCCTCATGTTGAACAACTTCGAAGGCCTCGTTCACATCTGCATTGGGGTCCTGTTCTGACATTCCATCTGAGCTTTCCGTCAGAACGGCACCCTGAACAGACACAAACGGAAAACAGAGGTTTCCGTTTCCACCACCATTGATTTTGATGGTGACAGATCCGGTGCCCATGGTTTCCGTTTGTCTCTGTTGTGCGCCAGACCCGTAGTTTTGCCGGAAGCAATAGCATAGTCGACTACGGCCCGAGTGGCACAACGGTCGTGTGCATGAGGCATTAGGGTAACCCAAACTGTACGGTGGTGTCCAGTGGGGGATTTATTATTATCCACCTCCTGGTCACTTACTTGTCTCCCGCTGTGAACACTTGGATGCTGCTGACTGGTTAGTCTTGGCTGCCTGGCTCCTTGCTCTTTTCACTCAGGTCTTTGGCCTTTTTGCAGGGTAAGATGTGGATCTAGGGGGATTTCTCCTTTACCTTGACGGTGGTTGATGTCAGCAGGACTTGGTATGGTCCTTTTCATCTGTCAGTAAGTGTCTCTTGTTAGTATACGTCACCGGGCTGCACACAGCACTTTGTACTGTTAGCCTGGGGTGAGTTCCCTCGTAGGCGGATTAGTGGAGCATTATTATGACCAGGGCCGGCCTTAGGATAGATGGCGCCCTGTGCGAAATTATCTTTTGGCGCCCCACCCCCTCATAAAAAAATGCCCCATAAAAAAAGTATAATGCCCCCCACAGTATAATGCCCTATAAAGTGCCCCGCACAGTATAATGCCACTTTAGTGCCCCCCATACAGTATAATAATAATATTTAATAATATATTATAACCCATTCAAGAACACAGTATTTTGTTCTCTAATTGTGCCCACACAGTATTATACCCTAAGTGCCACACAGTTTATTGCCCCCTGTAGTTCCCCTACACAGTGTAATGTCTCCCTCCTCTGGCTGCCACACACAGCCCCCCCTTGTAGATAGTGCCCCCTTTAGATTGTGCCATATAGCCTCCCTGTAGACAGTGCTATACATCCCCCACCTTCCCCTTGTAGACAGTGCCCCCAAATTAAAAAAAAATACTCACCTAGGCCTCGTTTCCACGATGAACTGAGCTGCTCCATGACAGGATCCTTGCGTAGGCTGGTGTGATCCTGTAGCCTAGTACAGAGTTTCCCAACCTTTTCGGACTCGAGGCACCACTGGAAAAATAAAATTTCCTCAGGGTACCCCTACCAAAAATTGTTTTGAGAAAGACAGAAAACAGCTGAAAACAAGCAATACACTCTTAGGGTATGTTCACACAGCGTTTTTTGCAAGGCAAAAAAAATCTGACTCAAAATTCATTCAGGAATTGACAGCGTTGTTTGACCTGTTTTTTTTGCGTTTTTTTTTAAGCCATTGAAGCGAATGCAAAAGACGCAGACAAGAAAGCTCCAAACGAGCACCGCAGGTATTTTCTGCCTCCTATTAATTTCAATTGGAGCTCAGAGGTGGAGACCACTTGAAGACTATCAGCCCGCCACTCACAGTAAAATGACCATCGGCTCCCCACTCACAGTAAAATGACCATCACCCCGCCACTCACAATAAAATGACCATCAGCCCCCCACTCACAGTAAAATTACCATCACCCCCCACTCACAGTAAAATTACCATCAGCACTCACTGATTCCCCCTGTAGATAGTGACACAAAGCCCCCTGTAGGTAGTGTCACACTTCCCCCTTGTAGGTAGTGCCACACAGCCCCCTTGTAGGTAGTGCCACACAGCCCCCTGTAGGTAGCGCCACACAGCCACCTGTAGGTTGTGCCGCACAGCCCCCTGTAGGTAGTGCCACACAGCCCCCTTGTAGGTAGTGCCACACAGCCCACTTGTAGGTAGTGCTACATAGCCCCCTGGTGAGTAGTGCCACACAGCCCCCTTGTAGGTAGTGCCACACAGCCCCCTTGTAGGTAGTGCCACACAGCCCCCTTTTAGGTAGTGCCATACAGCCCCCTTGTAGGTAGCACCCCCTTCTTCCTGTAGATAGCACCACTGTAGCTTCCTGAAGGAGTAGAATCACCGTGTGGATGAGGATTCCGCCCCTGGACAGAGCGCTTTATGTCTCTGTCCATATATGGACAGTGACATCAGGGGCAACTCCTGAAGCGGAATCCCCATCCACAGTGTTGCCGACGCTGTGACCAGGGATTCCACTCCAGGAGACACCCCTGTCGCCTGTGTACATTTTATGGACAGTGACGTCACTGGCTTCTCCTGGAGTGGAATCCCCGGTCACAGCGTAGGCAATGCTGTGGACGGGGATTCCTCTTCAGGAGTTCCCCCTGATGTCACTGTCCATATATGGACAGATACATCAAGCGCTCCATCCAGGAGCGGAATCCCCAGCCACACAGGGATTCCGCTCCTTCAGGGAGCTACAGTGGCGCTAGTAGATAGCAGAGCAGGGAGATACCTCCCTGCTCTGCTATAGTGTCGTCGCTACCACTGTAGAAGCCGCAGCGGCTGTTAGCGAAGCCACCGGCCATGGGAATTAGGGAGCCCACATGGCCGATGTGGCCAGTAGCAGCCGCTATGGTAGCGACACCACTGAGTGAAGAAGCGCCCGGGCGGAAAGCCGGCTGCTGAGTCGCAGGGCCCGGGAGCTTCGGAAACAAGCAGGGGAAGGGAGCCAGCACAGCACCCCCTTCCACCTGCTGGAGTGATGCGCCCTGTGCAATGGCACAGGTCGCACACCCCTAAGGCCGGCCCTGATTATGACTACCACAAACCCTCCAAGTCCTCTTCCTCCAGTAAATTGCTTGTCTGCGCGGCTGCTTGGATTTTTGACACTGCAGTCAGTTCATGACAAACACGATGTATTGGCTCCGGCTGTGCCTGTCTGGTGGCTCTTTACATCTCAGTGATGGAGTTTTAAGTTTATTGGCACTTGCTGGGGACCCAACCTTTTTCAATTGTTAAAATAAATGTTCATATGATGATAACAACGTCAACGTGCCCTATAGGAGTTGTTCTAAGTGCATGTGATAAAATTGGCAAGCCCTTGGATCAAGTAAAACCCTTTATAAAAATGTTTATCATAAAACTATATATTTCCCACTGGACAGGGTATCTAGGAAATGTGCAGCTACCAGGTACATTTTATTTTGCACTTGCTTTGTAACCCTTTTTTAGTGGGATTTGTACTTTGTATCTTGATCTGAGCTGGTTACCCGTGACAGCTTCTATCCACAGAAATAACATGTTTTTATCTGAAAAATGTCTCAGGACATTTTTTTTCCTTTCATAGAGCAAATTAACACACGTGTTAAAATTAACACACATTCCCAACTTAGGAAGCAGAATGAAAACAATTTGTATTAACTGGGAAGGTCTCCTCGTGGGACATAGGTGTGTTTTGGTAAGTTTGGCACCAGTCTGCCAGGACTTTTCTGTAGGCAAATCAAACAGCTCTAACAGAATTTAGCAGCAACAGCTGTAAAACCTGGGACATACCAATTAGATCTTACCAAATCGATCATTGCAGTCTTGGGGGCATATGTGAGGCCACACACCTTCATTGCAAGTGCCATCAAGAGTGCCTTGGGTGATACCGGTTTACCTTCCTTATCCATCCACATTCCATTAGTATCTGGTTTCACGCCTTTCGCTCGCAGTTGGACACTTCCTGTGGAGAACAATCTTTTTGCCGCATAATTATTAATTGATCTTAATCAGATAATTCAAATGAAGGAAAACATTAAAAAATGACAACTTTAAGTTAAACTTTAACATTGAGCAGTATAGTAAATGTGATACATACAAACTGATTTTTCATTTTTTCATATAAACTTCATGTTTTCCTTACACATATCTTTATCAGGTAGTTCATTGAAAGCAAAACATTTAAAAATGACAACTTTAATTGAGTGTACTAAATGTGATATATGCAAACTGATTTTCTTCTTTTCATATCAAAGTCATAATTTTTCCCTTAAACATAACCGAGAGAGATTAGGAATGTACCCGTCTTGTATATACTGTATATGGTGAAGTATCTCTGCATTACCAGTTTGCATTTGGAAACCTTCTCGCATATGGATGCGCTGTTGTAAAAATAGAAAACTACACTTTATATGCTTCTCCATGTTCATCTAATAATCCAGAACATTTGAGAATCCCATTTCCATCAGGTCCTGTAAATGCCGGTTAAGGACACTGCCAATTTTGGCCTTGAGGACTAAACTATTTTTTTATATTTCCCTCTTTGCATCCCGGCGCTCATAACTTTTTCATTTTGTGTCGGACGTAGCTGAATGAGACTTTGTTTTATTGCGGGACGAGTTGTACTTTATGTAGGTACCATTTTTTGGTACATTTACATTATCGTTTAATTTCTATAAATTTTTATTTTGGCAAAAATGTAGAAAAAAAAGCAGTTCTGCGGCAGTTTTCTTTTTCTTTATTTCTTTTTACACCATACACTGATCATCATAAATAACATTATACATTTATTGTACAGGTAGTTACGGACATGGCGATACCAAATATGCATATATTATTTCATGTTTTGGGACTTATATTTTGAATAGTTTATTTATTGTAAAAAATGTGTATTTCTGTGTATTTTCGTTACTATTTTTTTTTTATTTAACAAAACTTTTTTTTTTTAATTTTGATTTTGATTTTTGAACTTTAATCTACTGGCATAGATCTATATGCCAGTACATTATCTTGTGTACTGATTGTACACAGGCAGCTGTTAGGGCATACCTAAATATGCCCTAACAACAGGAAATATGGTCAGACAGCCCTGGGGTCAATGTACCCTGGGCTGTCTGCCCATACCAGATATAGCCATTGATCGCATCACACCGATTTCCTGTGACGTGATCAAAGGATAGACCCCCTTCTCACTTTAGCTTTCAATTCCGTGATCAACTTTGATCGCGCCATTCAAGGGGTTAACGGCGGAGAGAAGAGGTTTCTCTTCTTTCCGCCAATAGATCGGGGCTGCGGCTGTGTATTACAGCCGTTACTCCACTCATCGTGGTGCGCGGACACTGGCTGTCAAACAGGATGAGAATACTCGTCCTGATGCGCCAAGTACCCGCCACTCAGGATGAGTATTCTCGTCCTGTGTCGGCAACCAGTTAATACCAAAAACTATTCAACTGTGTTACTAAAATCTGGAATAAAACTAACAATGTTCAGCCAATGTTCAGGTAATAATCACCTCCTCCCCATCTGCGTCTGTATAGACTCATCTATCTAACAGTGCAGAATAGCGCACTATCACAAACAATAGGGTGATCACTGTTTTCCCTATTGCCATTGGGGTACATAGGAAATTACTATTAATCCTAAACAAACACACATACAGTAAAGTTTGCCATGACTATGTAAATGTTAGTGTTGGTTAGGCTATTTTCTGTAATAAAATGTACTCTGTATAATGTAGATTTTTATGTGCAGAGTCCTTGGCTGCTGCACACTTGAACACGCGGCCGTCCTCCCCCTTCTCCTGTCTCTTATCACACTGCTGCTGAGGCACTAAACGTCCCAGCAAGGCTATATCTTATACAGTGTAATTTACAATGATGGTTACATGGTTACAGTTACATATTACATAGTTAGTACTGTTGAAAAAGAAAGACATTAAAGGGAATGTGTTGCCAGCAAAACATGTTTTTTTTTTTTAGTTAAACAATTAGTGTATAGGTGATTAAACATTGTTCTAATTTTTTTTTTTTTTCACAAGTCAGGAAATATTATAAATTGGATTCAATTGGATTCTAATTTATAATATTTCCCATTGCTGGTCACTAGATGGAGCCATTCCCAAAATTGCAGCATTGCATGTGGTAAAGCAACCACATTGCTTTATGCTGCAAAATTGGGTAAAAAGCCCTCACTCTAGTGAGCTCTCAGCATCCCCCCCTCCTTTATCCTGGCTAGTGCCGGGAGAAATGAGGGGTTTGAACGGTCTAACCTCCTACACTGTGTGTCGCCATTTTTTGAGCTAACACACAGTGTAGAAGGTTTACATACAGTAGTAAACACACAGTAAAACACGAACATACATAGAAATCCCTTACCTGCTCCAGTCGCCGCCGCTCCCTCCGGTCCATCCGCTCCGTCTGCTGCCGCTGCTCCATGTGCACAAGTCCGGAAGCCGCGACCGGAAGTAGTAATCTTACTGTCCGGCCGCGACTTCCGGTCCACAGGAAAATGGCGCCGGACGGCGCGCATTTCAAATTGAACTGTGTGGGAGCGGCGCATGCGCCGTTCCCACACAGCGGCGTACATGTTAGTGGATGGAACGGGCCCCGTTCGCAGTCCCTATGGGACTGGAGCTGCCGTATTCCATGTCTGTATGTGTCGTTAATCGACACATACAGAAATGGAAAAAAAAATGGCAGCCCCCATAGGGAAGAAAAAGTGTAAAAATAAGAAAAAGTAACACACAAACACACAAATTAATCCAAACGTTTTTAATAAAGCACTAACATCTTTAACATATTAAAAAAAAAATTGTGGTGACACTGTTCCTTTAAGTTCAACCAAGCTTAGAAAAACTCTGTTTTATGTAACTATTAACAATGTGCTCCTTGGTTTGGCTCACTAATGCTGCCATCAGGGTGTCCCTAATGTCTTCTGATATGAGCCTCTCCGTACTTTTGTCCCTCCCTCTTGGCTCCCCCACGGGCTCTCTGGTATTGGTACAAAAGGACACCGTTATCTGGTTCAATCCTTTCTTCTTCAGTATCATTGTCTGCATTTCCCTTTGTATGACTAACTACAGTCTACATACACCTCCTTCATCTGGTGTGTTACAGCCGCTGCACTCCAATGCCACCTGTAATGTGGTGAATAAGCATTGGCAGTCACACCCTTGTTGGCATCGGTGGCCGTAGTCCTAGACTTTCACCACCTCCTATATGTCCCAGACATATCTCCCATGCCTCCTTTTCTGCGTGCAATTCAGGCAGGGATCTTCATCTGCTTGTGGAGTAATGATTTCCCAGAGATCTATGCCAACTTCCATTTAGAGAGTAAAGCAGACAGTTATACTGGAATGATAACCACACAAGAGAGAGCTACTTATTTAACATATGAAGGCAACATTAGCACATTATGGGACTGTAGTGCTCACTGACATCTCAGGATGGCCCGATACCGCTTGTCAAAACACAGCCTGGCGACACATTACTGCCTGTCCTAGACAGCCACAGTGTGTGAGAAATGTCTCAATCCCGCATCTTGCAACCAAGGTAGTGAGACACAAAGACAAACAATTAAAAGGGAAAGTGAAAAAGATCACCTGTGAGAGAGTGATCAGCATTGTCACTTGTAGCCAGAGTCCCTGAAGCCAGACCCACAAAGGAGGAGGAGAGGAGAGACTGGTAAGAAATCTTACCTAGGGCCGCTTAGTCTGTGCTGAAAATCCTCCCATCCGGGTCACTTGCGAGGGAGGCTAAGGCTGCTGGACTCGCCCGCATTCTCCACCAACTGATAAGGAAATCTTAAACAAATTCTCTTGTCTCACAGTGAAATGAAATGAAAGCTTTATTAAGAAAGAAAAGTTACAATAATGAGAGATATTGAGAAGTAAGAAATATAAAAAAACATGGCCATGGAGGTCCTCTCAAGAGTTTATACAGAAGAACTCAAGGTTCAATTTTAGATTAATCTTTTAAATGTATTTTAAAGTGCCATCAAGGAACCACCTTATATTGCCCAACAAGAATTGCGACTTATAACACATCATTCTTATTTACAAGTTCATAATGTCCGAACATCAAGTCAATCTACAGTAACCTCAAATATTATCTCAGAATCATATAATGTTGGCACTTGATTATTAGAAAAAGCTATACTGATTATATTTCTTTATCACTATGTACAAGAAGCTGCCAAGGTTATGGCAACTTGATCCTAGGGGACAAAATATTGGAAATACCTTCCTGTTTGTTTGGAACTAAAATGTGGCGGAACAACTTGAAATTATTGGTTTTCATGGCAAACATGGAATACATGTTTTAGCTGTTCCTGAAGAGACACATGTGACAAGGAACGTGAGGATAAATCTATTCTTTGCTACTTTTTTGCCGTCTCTAAAGAAATAGATTTGTTCTGTAATACTTTTCTCTGCTCTATTTCAGACAATCGCGGCACGATGTACCGTACTGTCAGGAGCACAGATCGCACACACTAATTAGACCTAACGTGTTTCAGCAACTGACAAAAAAGAAAAATAGAAAAACTTAGAAAAATCCCATCTGTTCTCATATTCCCTTTTTTTTTCAGCTAACACGACTTTCAAAGAAAGACTTAACATTAATGGTGAGAACTTAAAATTGATATCTGCTAAATTACCTTGATAGAGGACACAGAAAGCTGTCTACTCAGAATAAAAATGTCTCTTATACCATACATGAAAGGAATATGGAATCAAAGTAGTTGGACTGTAGATTAGGCCCAGTTTTTGTACACTCAGGGTCATTTATGTAGAGCAAGATGGAATCGTGGCGCATCAAAAACTTCATAACGGCATAAGGGTTGGGTATACGTGTAAGTTTATATCTTCTTGTAATAGCCTCTGGATGGAGAAATCCATAAAAAGAATAATCCCCCTCCTGTCTTAGATACATGCTAAGAGATGACATGGGTGAAGTCGTTCATCTTAGACCACCACTAATTTCCAGAAAGAAAACTCTCTATACATACCATAGAGGGAGCCAATGCAACTTCTATGAGGCCCATGAAAGAAGTAGGCCCAAATCAGGTTATCTTATCCCAGTATGATCCTGCACCAGGCTTCCCCTCCACAGGGTTCTCCAAATTAGTAAACAAGAAAAACAGAACGCAACCCAAGACCACGAGTCTCTGGGATTCTGCAAGAGATGGGTAAGATAATCAACAAGCCCCAGACTTTTCTATTATCAAGATGGCATGGGGTCATGAACCACCAACAAGGGAGAGCCCCATTTTGCTCTTGCTATGGTGCGTTTTTTTCACTATAAAAGTCTGAGTCGTATAAACTCTGGACATCAGGTACGTGTTTCCAAACACCAGTGGATGCTGCCATCTGGATGACGTTCCTTTGCTGAGATCCTGTTAAAGTCATCAGAACAGTGAACCATGACAATGAACCATCTTAGAGATGTTCAATGGCCACCACATATGCTCAGAAACCTATGTATGTCTCCAGTCTCTGTCCACCCTACTGACTAGCCATTTGGATGTCCAAAGGCATTGACAGGAGAACAAGGCATCAGAAGGGAACCTGACCTGACGAGACCTTCTTATTGCTTAGATAAATACAGAATCATAACTAGGCTCTCTTTTCCACATCCACTCAACCTGCTGACCTTAAAAAACAAAACCAGCTGGTTCAAGTGCTCTCCACCAAGATAATAACTGCGCTTGCTGATTGGATCATTATCAGAATTTTAGAAAGGTATTTTTTTTGTATCGTGCATAAAAAGGAAATGTTTTTGATTTCAGGTGGAGGCAATGGAACCAATAATATTTTTAATTTTCTAGTTTACTCTTACAGCAGGACATATAAGGTATTTCCAACCCAAGAAAAAATGACATTAGTAAGGAGAGCCGAAAACCCATTCACAATTTTGCCGAACTAGTGGTCGGATAAATTTTTAGAGCGTCCATGGTGTCAACATTTTTTGGAACGTACCTTCAATAAAATTCATGGTACACAGTATACTTCTTCCAATTGTCATTTTATTTATCTCCAAAGATGCTTTATGCCGGGTTCCCATGGGACGGATACGCTGCGTAAAAATCATGCGGCGTGTCCGACCTGGAACCAGCAGGATTTTCCGTCTGAAAAATCGCAACACATTGTAGTGCGATTTTTATCACAGAAATTCCGCTGCGGAAGAAAGCCATTCATACTTACCCCTCTGACGTCCACTCCGGCCTCCCTAGATGATGTTACAGGACATGTGACACTGCAGCCTGTGATTGGTTGCAGTGGTCACATGGGATGCAACATCATCCCGGGAGGCCGGACTGCAGGAAGAAGGAGGACGTTGTGGGTAAGTATGATTTTTTTTTTCCAGCGTGATTTTTGCGGCGTAAACGATGCTATTACGCCGCAAAAGTCGCAACGCTAACTTTCTGTTGCAGTTTTTGATCCCCATTGAATTCAATGGGGAAAACCCACAATGGAAAATCAGCAAAAACACAAGTCAAAAAGTTGACATGCTGCAGAACTAAATTCTGCACCGCAGATCAAGTTATTAACGTTTACGTTGCGGTTTTTGTTCCGCAGCGTGGGCATAAGATTTAATAAATCTCATCCACTTTGCTGTTACTGTAGATGCTGCAGAATTTCCGCACACAATTCCGTTGCGGAAAGTCCGCAGTGTTTACGATAGGTGGGAACCGGGACTTAGAGTTCAAACAAACAATACATGTAGTGGAATCCAATATATTCCAATATAAACACAGTATCCTGAGCTAATCCAGACAGCAAATACATTCATAGACCTGATGGAAAGTATTGGCATACTGTATAGAAATGGAGATGGCACATCTGAGAGTGAAGGTCATCTGCTTCTTATAACCCTCATTAGCAGTACACATCTATATATATTTCTAATGTTGGTATGAAGATGTCAAACAATAAAGACAGAAAATATATGAATCTCCAGAAACAAAAATGTTTTCATAGAAAAACAAGCAACTATAGAGGATTAATGAGCAGGAAGGACTTCCATCTCAATAAGGGCTCTTGAGCGTCTGCTTTCTCATAAGATTCATACAGCTCTTCCACTTATGTGGCTTCTCAACAGATACAACTGAATAGTTCCTTAAAAGCTACCACATTATTTTCATCTCAGAAACCTTCAACCAATGAAAATCCATAAACAGAATATTTAGCTCTTAGATCTATAGAAGTGGGTAATCTCATACTGTACATTTTCTATATCCGTAATGTCCATTCTTTGTGATTCCATCATACACAGGGCCTAGGGCGCATTAGGAACAATACAGCATAATTTTCCCTATAGCAAATGCATGAAGGGGTCGAATGTGGGTATTCAAGCATCTAAAGAGAAAGTCTGGGTGCGGGGAGGGCTTACTTAAATGGACATTAACTTTTTAAACCAATGTATGCTAGTCTAATAGTTTACAAGATATATATCAATGTTGTGATTACTTATTGATAAAATTTCGTGGTTTTATCTATGCAAATTCTGTGTAAAGTTACTGCCACTAAGTGTCTCCATTCTTGTAATCTGCTGTCCACTCCCTGTTGTTAAACATTGTCCGTCACTGGTTACAGTTCAGAATTGATGGACTGCAGAAGGTGGGGGTGAGTCTATTCCCTGCCTGCCCATACAAGTCTATGGTGAGGGAGGGGGAAGCAGGAGGAGAGAGCAGGGAAAGAGTGAGTCAACAACAGACATGCTGCCAATACAAGTCTATGGAGAGAAAGGGGGAAGCAGGAGGTAGGAGCAGAGAAAGTTTGTGTCAGCAACAGACATGCTGCCAATACAAGTTTATGGAGAGGGAAGGGGAAGCAGGAGGAGGGAGCAGGGAGAGTGAGTCAGCAAGAGACATGCTGCCAATATACGTCTATGGAGAGGAGGGGGGAGCAGAGAGAGAAAGATACAGACACGCTGCATACAAGTCTATAGAGAGTGGATGGGGAGCAGGGGGTGGAAGCAGGAGCAGAGTGAGAAACACATCGACAAGCTGCATACAAGTCTATGGAGAGTGGAGGGGGAGCAGAGAGAAAAAGAGACAAAGACACGCTGCATACAAGTCTATGAAGGAGGAGGGAAAGACACAGACTGCTGGTAAGATTTCTATGTCACCCGATCGCTGGATTCTCCGGTACACTGCTCATTAATCTCCATGTTGCTGCAGCTTCCACAAATATATAGTCCTATATATATATTTATTTTTATATATATATATATATATATATATATATATATATATATATATATATATATAAATGTGTGTGTGTGTGATCTAGAAGATAATGATAACACTTACAGGTGACCAGGGCAGATCTAGCAGATAATTATAACACTTACAGGTGACGGGACAGATCTAGCAGATAATAATAGCACTTAGGGTGACCAGGACAGATCTAGCAGATAATAATAATTGCACTTACAGGTGACCGTTGCAGATCTATCAGATAATATGACTACTTACAGGTGACCGGGGCAGATCTAGTAGATAATAATAACACAGGTGACCAGGGCATATCTAGCAGATAATTATAACACAGGTGACCAGAACAGATCTGTCAGATAGTAGTAGCACTTACAGGTGACCGGGCAGATCTGGTAGATGAGAAAAATAATAACAACTCTTACACGCCACCAGGACAGATCTAGCAGATAATAATAGCGTGGAAGATGATATCACCTATTTAGAAGACTATTCTTCCTGTGAGCCCCCTACTCGTCTGAATACTCAATTATCATTGTATACCAAATGAAATGGCCATTGCCTTCCACATCCATCGCTGTGTACTCCCCAATCCCTGCCATCTTCTGGCTCCTGTCCGGCGCCACGTGTAATGCCCGCGGTCGCTGACTGCCGGCATCCTCTACTTACCAGTAACCGAGACTGCAGGACACTCAGAGCTTGACGGCGTCTACCTCTCTGGACACGCTGACACATGCAACTGCATCTCTCCACTGTTTTCCCTAAGGTACGCGTGTGGTCTTAAAGTGTCAGCGTGCTCAACAGTAAAGTTGTCCCTGCCCAATCCCAACTCACCCTGGTCTTTAAAAAGGACTCTGTCCACTTCCTCCTTGCCTGAGCGTTGTTGTGTCTACCTATGTGTCACGATCTGTGGGTATGTGGACACACTAGGCTGCACAGCCGTAGCGGGGTAGCAGCTGGCCAACAACAGTGTACCAAGTCTATAAAAAGTCCAAGCACAAGGGTACCTGTAAGGGTATGTGCACACACACTAATTACGTCCGTAATTGACGGACGTATTTCGGCCGCAAGTCCCGGACCGAACACAGTGCAAGGAGCCGGGCTCCTAGCATCATACTTATGTACGATGCTAGGAGTCCCTGCCTCGCTGCAGGACAACTGTCCCGTAGTGTAATCATGTTTACAGTACGGGACAGTTGTCCTGCAGCGAGGCAGTGACTCCTAGCATCGTACATAACTATGATGCTAGGAGCCCGGCTCCTTGCACTGTGTTCGGTCCGGGACTTGCGGCCGAAATACGTCCGTCAATTACGGACGTAATTAGTGTGTGTGCACATACCCTAATAGTCCAGACATTAGCAGTGGCTAAGCACAAATAGGACCTTTGCGGCAGGTGGGGTGGTTAAGGGGGAACAGCTTATATGCTAAACTCCACATGTGCGTATTTGAAAAAATATCCTTGCCCTTCCTGGGCTATGTTTTTTCTGACCTGGGTCTTCAGATGGATCTGTAAAAAGTGAAGTCCGTCTTGGAGTGGCCACGTCCTCAAGATCTCTAAAGTTTTTCTCTAAACTGTTCTCTCCTACTGAGCGCAACTCCTTCATTGGGGACCGAGAATTGCTCACTGTCAAGTTAGCCTTGGAAGACAGGAGACATCTGCTGGAGGGGGCTGCTCATCCCATCATCATCTTCACAGATCACAAAAATCTTACAAATTTGCAGCCTGCACAGTGACTGAATCCTCGTCAAGCCTGATGATTGCTGTTCTTCGCCAGATTTTGTTTTCTTCTTCATTTCCGCCGTGCGGACAAAAACTTTAAGGCCGATGCCCTGTCCCAGTTGTTCGAGACAGACGACTCTTAAGAATGTCCTCAACACATTATTGATCCTTCAAGGATTATTGCTGTAAACCCTCTACAGATCAGGGATATTCCTCCTGGAAAGATTTTTGTCCATCCTACTGAAAGGATAAGGATTCTCCGCTTGGGGCATTGTTCCAAACTGGCTAGGCACTCTGATGTCTGTAAGACTTGGGACTTTATTGCTCATTATTATTGGTGGCCCTCGCTGTAAAGGATCTGCCAGGCACAGCTTCGGGGTTAACGCCCATAGGTAATCAGTCGTCACCTGAGTCTATTTCTCTGAGACTGACTCCAGCTTCCACCACTCAGGCTGGCAGGCTTAGGAGTGGGAGAGCCTATCACAGCCTGGCCAGACTCAGCTAGCTCCCGCCCTCTGTCTATTTATACCTGCCTTTCCTGTTCCTCCTTGCTTGTGATTCTTCTCGTGTGGTTTCCTGGCCCAGCTACAGCTCTGACTATTTGATCCTGCTCCATATTGACCCCGGCTTACTGACTTCTCTCCTGCTCTGCGTTTGGTACCTCGTACACTCCTGGTTTGACTCGGCTCGTTCACCTCTCTTGTTGCTCACGGTGTTGCCGTGGGCAACTGCCCCATTTCCCTTACCTTTGTGTACCCTTGTCTGTTTGTCTCGTGCACTTACTGAGCGTAGGGACCGCCGCCCAGTTGTACCCCGTCGCCTAGGGCGGATCGTTGCAAGTAGGCAGGGACAGAGTGGCGGGTAGATTAGGGCTCACTTGTCCGTTTCCCTACCCCTATCATTGCACTCGCTACCTAAAGATGTCTTGGACTATGTTTCCTCCTGTGCTAACTGTGCCCTTAACAAATCTTCTCATTCCAAACCTGCTGGTGTGCTCCAAGCTCTACCGGTGCCTGATGCTCGCTGGCAACACATTGCTATCGACTTTCTCACTGATCTTCCCTCTTCTGCTGGATATACTCCTGTCTGGGTCATGGAGAACCATTCTTCCAAGGTAGCACATTTTATTCCTTTAACTTGCCTTCCCTCAGCTCCTTGTCTGGCAAGTTTGTTAATTCAGCACATCTTTCGCCTGCACGGACTACCTCTCCATATTTTGTCTGACCGGGATGTACAGTTCCCATCTAAGTTCTGGAGAGCCCTATGTAGACATTTAGATGTGAAACTAGACTATTCTTCTGCTTATCACCCACAGTCTAACGGTCAAGTTGAAAGGATCAACTAAGTACTAGAAAATTATCTTCATGATTTTGTTTCAGTTCAACAGGACAATTGGGTACAGCTTCTGCCTTGGGCCGAATTCTCATACAATAACCATACTAGTGAGTCTACTGCTTCTTCTCCATTCTTCATTGTATATAGTCAGCATCCATGAGTTCCTCTTCCTGTTTCAGCTATATCTCAAGTGCCTGCAGCCAATTCTTCCTTCGGGAGTTTTCTTTAAATCAGGCAGCAAACCAAGTCTGCGATTCTTCAGGAAGTTGATCGCATGAAAAAATATGCGGATAGGAAAATAAAAGTTCCTCCTCAGTTTTCCCCCTGAGTCAAGGTTTAGCTGTCTTCAAAAAAAATTTGTCTAAAGATCCCTTCCCACAAATTTGCTCCCAGGTTCCATGGTCCCTTCGAGGTTTTACAACAAATTAACTCTGTGTCATATAAGCTTCGGCTGCCTCCTACTGTCACGGCGCGTGGTGTGGACCCACTGGGCCGTACCACGTAGCGTAGTAGCAGCTGGCCAACAAGGTACAAAACAATGTCTATAGTTCAGAACAGGTACCTGAGGCAATGTAGACAGTAGTGGGAGCACGACTTGACTTTCACAGCAGGTGACACCGCGGATGCAGCGGGAAGACACGACTTGACTTTCACAGCAGGTGGCACCGCGGATGCAGCGGGAGGCACGACTTGACTTTCACTTGTAGATACGATAGCACGGGATACAGGGTACAGGCAGCAAGAACGGGTAACACTGGGAACTGGAAAACACTGGGAGACCATTTTCAAGACAAACTTAGGTATACAAAAATGCTCAGGCAAGGAACTAGTGGGCAGAGCCCCTTATTATAGTCCAGCAGCTATTTGAGCTGATAATTGATGGGTGACAGCTGGAGGTGTACTGGCCCTTTAAGGCCGAGCACGCGCGGGCGCGCGCGCCCTGCGGGAATCAGTCCAAGGACCCGGAAGACAGTGCCGACATCTCCCTGGAGGGAGCTGACGCCGTGAAGAGAGATGTCCATGGCCGGGATCATCAAGGAGTAAGTCTAAACGACGACCCACGGCCATAGACGGTACACCTACTCTCAAAATCCCAATTATTTCCATGTTTCCCTCCTAAAGCCTGTGGTCCCAAACCGTTACAACAAATCCCCTGGTTCTGCAGTTGCTCCCAGCGGTTCTTCTGACATCTTTGAGGTAAAAGAGATCCTGGACTACAAATTGGTAGGAGGGAAGACGTTCTACTTGGCGGACTTGAAAAGGTTTGGTCCTGAGAAGAGGTCTTGGGAGCCTGAAGAGAACGTGGATGCCCCAGCTCTCATCAAGAAGTTCCACCTACGCTCTGAACCTAAGAAGAAGTGGGGGTACTGAATTGCCCGGGGTCGCTGAGCGCGTGCATCCCCTACTTATCAGCAGCCTCGACCGCAGGACACTCTGAGCTTGCCGGCATCTCCATCTCCCTCTCTGGAGACGCCGACACACGCGACTGCATCTCTCCACTGTTTCCCCTAACGCGCTCACTACCAGTCTTAAAGGGCCAGCGCGCGCACCAGTAAAATTAGTCCTGGGTGTGTGACTAATAGAGTAGAGATTAATACATAATTGCTAATAAATGTTAATTAGGGTTGTTTTTTTTGCATTTTTTATCTTTTTTCTATTATAAACACAAAATTTAAATATTAAGTAAATAAACTGTTAAATTTGTTATGTAACTTTTTTTTTTCCTTGAGAATGGAACATCAGCTGCTGAAACAAATTAATCTATCATCTCACTTGATTAATTGTCATATTCTGATTCCACCCAAAGATCAGCCAGACATAAGCGAATAGAATTGAAATTTAAATTCAAATAAGCTGAACGGGGCCTCATGATAAAGTTCATGAATAATTGAAGTATAATAAAATATCAACATATTCTAACCAAACTGGCTGAGAAAGCACATTCCCTGCTTGAGTCTTGTCCAACCATATAAATGAGAGAGAGATTTTTTTTTTTTCAGAGAAATATATGAGCCGCGATTACTGCCAATAACCTTTAAATCAGGTCACCTTCCGAAATCCTACAGAATAAGGTAAAAGATAAAATAAATAGGCTAATGGAATCATCAGAGCTCGGTCTAATGTATATTTACTGTCCTGTGATCTATAAATTAATTTGTGCTGCTATTTTATTTTATTTCAAACAGCGCTCCCCATTGATTTTTATTTGAGGGCTGTAATTCATATTTAAAAGAGAATTTCACTCTCCTCCGTTTTTCCAGGAAATCTCTATCTTCTCATATAAAAATAGTGTTTAGCCTTTTTAGGTCGGGCTGACGCATGATATTTTTTTCAATTATTTTATTTATTTTCCTTTGCAAATTTTTTTTTTTTGCATTTTTTTTTATTTATTTATTTACTCTGTGCAGATATAAGCTGAAAGTGAATCGGAAAATTGTAAGTTATTTGGTGCATTTAGTGTAATATTATTATTATCTTTTCGGCATTTTTTTTTTTTCCATCCAAAAAAATTTTAACAGATTTTTTATTAAACGTTCAGTTAAAATGACAGATCTTTTTTTCCTCATTTTGGGTGCAGTTCACAAATGCCTTATCTATACCATGTGTGAGCGATGCCTTATAGTAATGGGGTTGTCCTATCTGGATAATCCCTTCTAAGAATACAGTCGTGCCAGCATTCAACCGATAACCGTGGGTCCGACTTCTCAATGCTCAGTGCAGCCACTCATTTACCCTACGTCGTCTATGCTGATGAATTGGAGTGGCACTTTTCCTTGGCTCTTTGGTCTGGTTGGAAACCCCTCTATGATGTTCATATGCCCTAATTGACCAGATTGGACAACCCCTTTAAGCTTTTTATAATATGCATCTCAGAGCTGGCCTTAAGGTCGCACAGGGCGCAGCAGCTTTCCCACTGGGGGTACAGTTTTTCCTTGTGTTGCTCTGCTCTATATAACATTGTTATTTAGCCAACTGTACAGAAGTGTTATTTGGGCACCATACTGTATGATGTGTATACTTGGGCACAGGATGGTATGATAATCTGTGCACTGTTTGACAGTACTTCATAGGGGGGAGGGAGATAACGGAATGTATTGCACAGCGCACCATCCAACATAAGGCCGGCACTAATACATCTTTGAGACCTAAATTGATAGAAAGTAGAATGTCTGACGGTCTCTCATAAATCTCACCCCCCCCCCCCATAAAACTAAAAGGGTTGTGACATGTGTGTCCTGAGCTTCATGAAATGGGTTTTCATGGTTGAGTAGCTGCACATTTCCAACACCTTTGGGATGAATTGTGATTGTGAGCCAGACCTTCTCCCCCAACATCAGTGTCTGACCTCACAAATGGACACTAATTCCCACAGACACCCCCAATTTTTGTGGAAAGCCTTCTCAAAAGATTTGGGGCTAGTTTATGGACCAACTCCATATTAACGCTCATGGTTTTGGAATGGGATGTCCAACGGTATAAGTACTTTTGACCATATAGTGGATATTAAAAAAGAAATCAAAAAGAAGCAGGCACGTTTTTTTAATACTGGTGTAAAGTATTTTTTAAGCTTAAAATAATTTAAAATAAGGTTTCAATGCAAATTCTAGGCCTCTGATAGAAGAGCGCCAGTCAGTTATATCTTCTAAGATGGCGTGGAATAGATTTATGGTATAGTTCCAGGACGTCTGCTGTGGTGATCAGTATTGTTCCTGTAGTGTCATGAATTATTCAACTCTCATCAATTTTTTGGTTTTTAGATGTAATGAACATTAGTATTCGAAACAAATTTAAGATGAAATATCCGTGTTGTCCGCACATGCACAATACTGCTGAACATGGTCTTTAAAACTCGTTACCATGGCCTTTAATTCCATGAGGACCGACCTAATAATGTGAGTAATGTAATTATAAAAATATATAGCGGCTGAATATTAAAAAATGCGAAACATTGTTGCGTGAAGATCTAAAAAAATTACATTAGTTCTGCCAAATTCTTGGATATAGTCCCTCCTCCTGTTGGACGCTGGAACAACAGGATAATAAGCAAGTTACAAATACTGTATGTCACTATCTTATTACCATCTGGCATTTAATTTATATATATATATATCTGTTACTTGTACAGCGCCAACATACTCCACAGCACTGCACATAAATGTGGTGCCGTCTCCAATGAGGATCACAATCGAATTTTCCGACATATCTCAATTAACCAATGAACTATTTGTATGATTTTGGAGTGTGGGAGTCCACACACATAGAGGGCACATACAAACTGTAATGTACTCACTTGTCCGCACGCCTGCACCGTTTCTTTTTCCCTCTATAGCCGTCCCGCAATGAGTCTCGCAGCGGGCTGGCAGGTATGAGATTTAACACTTAATGCACAATTTAACTATTTTCTTGGACTCTCTGTTTTGCATACCCGCCTGACCATCGTTACCTGAAATGTATCTAGTCTGACTATCCTCACGTTCTACGCCATGTACCGATACACAATCCTGCCTGACCCCTGTTACGACGACTGGCCTGCTTGACTCAGCTCCTGAAGTCTCCATGATTCCTTCACAGAAGTTTCTAGTGACTTTTACTTTTGTCGTTGGTTGGACATAGCAACTATTTCCACTTTCTCTAATTCCACTCCTCCTAGATGTTATCCAGTCAAATCAATCACGGGACCAGCTAGGAGCATCTAAATCCTGGGGCTAGACGAGTACCCCGACCCTAACCAAGGTCATAGTAAAGGGAAGTGCTATAGATAAAATTGAGCCATTGAGTTTGTTCTGTCCCTGGGTATCACTGTAGTTATAGGGGGTGCAGATGTAGCAGCTGCATCTAGGACCTGGTGAATGAGGGGGCCCAAAGGCCACATAAGAAGACACCAATTTTATAAATAGCACACGGTAGGTGGGTGCTATGTTGCAGAATTTGTCTTGGGCCCCCACGCTTTAAGTTATGTCTCTGCACCATGTGGATGTTGCCGTTGGTCCGCCGACTCAAACCCAGGAGTCCAGTGCTAACCACTGAGCCACCGGGCTGACAAAGCTATATATTAACTTCATTATTAATGATGACCTGGGCACTTTGTTGCCACCCTCATCTCCCTTGGTTGAACTAGAGCCATTTGTCTTTTTTTTTTTTTTTACCATACAATGTAACTATGAAGCCTTTAACTGAAGAAATCAATAGTTCTAAAGAGCAACCGCACAAAGCTTTTGTGTAGAGAGGCTTAAGTCATTCCCATTTACCTTTCCCCCCCATTCACCATCCCATAAAATAAAATGATCATAAATCTTCAATCATTATATTCGTCTTGGCAAACCGAAGCGATGACCATGTTATATATCGGATCACCCAATAAACACTGATGGGCATTTAGATTTCAGATAACTTTGCAAAAGGCACATTGTGCACATTCATTAGGTCACCATTACGTCTCCACGTGTATATAGGAGGCAGAATGTGTATATAGGGTTTACTTACTAACATTATTAATATCGTCTTTAGAATATGCCATCAATGTGGGGGTTTAACTCCCAGGACTCTCACCTATCAGCAGAGCTCCGGAGCGCCGTGGCTACACTCATGCACGTGACTGTGTCCGATGCTGCAGCTCAAAAATGTCTCAACCACATTCACAATGTGCTGCAGCACTAGATTGCACAGCAGCTGCTGGAGAGCCAGGAAGATCCCTTTAAATGTTATGATGTTGATGATAACTTACAAGCAGGGTTGAATAAGGGGTGGGCCAAATACAAAGTGAATAAACAGAAGAGAAATCTAAATCACATCAATATTTGGTGTGACCCCCCCTTTGCCTTCAAAACAGCATAAATTCTTCCAGGTACTTGAACACAGTTTTTGAAGGCACTTGGCAGGGAGATTGTTCCAAACATCTTGGAGAACTAAGCGCAGATTTTCTGTGGATGTTGCTTCCCCAAATGCTTCTGTCTCTTCCTATAATCCCAGACAGACTCCATGATGTTCAGATCAGAGCTCTGTGGGGGCCATAACATCACTACCAGGGCGCCTTGTCTTGCTTCTCTATGCTGAAAATAGTTGTTAATGACAATGGCTGGATGTTTGGGGTTGTTGTCCTGCTGCAGAACATAGAAGCTCAAAAAGTTACAAAAAAATTTTGTTAATTGGAAATACGTTGTTGTTTTTTTGTTTGTTTTTTGTAGTGTGCTCAAAGGTTTACATAGTTTTGAAGTGATCATTAAAGAGTTATAATGTATTCGACTGAGAGCAAAAAGATATTAATAAACTTTATCCCGGAGCAAATGAATTCCCGGGACTGGAGCAGAGATAAAAGCAAAAACAAAACAAAAAGCACAATACATTTGTGTTATAAAGATCCCATCAGTGCTGAGCGGGTTAAATATCTAGAGCTTGAAATATCCTACTGGGGATGTGGACTGCATATGTTGTGGGAGTGCCGGAATAGGGTGCAAGTGAGTGGAGTTATCTCCATGGCATAATGACAGTGTAATAATTGCATTGGCATAATAACAAAATAGAGATGATTTGGGACCATTGCCTATTAGAATTGTCAGAGCACAAAGCAAACAAATGTTTCTTGTGACAGGACGGGCAATATCAATAAAATGAAGTGCAAACAATGACAACCTTGCAGCCTTCTAGATAGACACAGTAAATAAAAGGGGTAGCCCCAGTCAGAGGGGTAACTTGAAGCTACTGGGCACCAATGCAAAATCTATAACAGGGCCCCCATTTACAATATATCATTTATAAAACTGGTGTCTTCTTATGCTGCTGAGGGGCTTTTGGGCCCCCTCGGGCTCCACGTCTCGGGTGCGACTGCTACCTCTGCACCCCCTATAGCTACACCCCTGGCATCAGTGTTGGACTGGAGTTCCTTGGGCACACTAGAGAAAGTCATTCTGCTGGACCATGGAGCCCTTTATTGTGTCAGAACCTGGGCCCTCCGGAGGAAGCTCTGGAACTTCTCCTTCACCGGGACTGGAGTCTTAACATACACTATGGAAAATGTAAAAGTCAGACACTGGCATTAAGCTTTGTCCACTATTGACATTCCAGTTCATCCTAAGGTGTTTGATGGGTTAAGGTCAAGGCTTTCTGTAGGATAAGCCATTTCTTCCACTATAAGTTTTTTTTTTTACTAGATCTTGATTTGCGTATGAGGTTATTGTCGCATACCAATATAGTTATTGACCTTTGGAAGAACACTATTCTCTAGGCTTTCATTTCCCTACACTGTAGTTGAGTCCCTGTCCTAGACCATGTAAAACAGTCCCCAAGTATTATTTCTTCTCCATCAAATTTCCCAATATACATGTAAAATATAGAAAAAGAAGAATTCTCTTGGCATCCACCAATTCCTGATTAATTTGAAGAGAGATTTATGCTTCCAGAGAACATTTCCATTGCTCTTCAGTTGACTTTACACCACTCCAGTCAACACTGGGCATTGTCCAGGGTGATCTCAGGCTTTTGTGTGCCATGAAAACCCAATTCCTGTGCTGATGTTATTTCATAGACACTTTAGATCTTGACAGTGTGGGATAAAACACAAGTGACACCATTTTAATGCATACCCTTTCCTTAGCATTTGGTGTTCTATGGACCTGAGGCAATTCTCGCAGGACTAAAATGCGATGACTTGCTTTGTTGGAGATGTGGCATCCTGAGAGTGCCACTATTAGGATGGATTATCTGGAATTCCATGGTCTAGCTTGCTTTAAATACAGCCATGAAAAAAAAGCTGTCCTTAAATGATGTTATTAGAATGAAAGATGAACGTGGAAAATTTTGGTAAAATTTGCTGTTCAATGATCAACGAATTTCCTATTATGAAGCCGTGTGTCCCCATTTAAGATCATGGATCCATATTTCTTTGCCTTGACTTTTAACACAATAAATACACACTTTGTCAATGGCTTTTGTTGTGTGATCTCACGCTGTAGCAAGTTATCAGAGTCGAGATAAACTTGACTACATCTGTACATAGGGTAAATAAATAATGGGGGATATTTAGTTCTAAATTTAGACAGGATAAAACTAGAGCAGATAGTCAACAGCTGCGGAAAATGTATCACAGTGGCGCAAACTGTATGGTATATTTGGCGCATCTTGTCGGACTTATTACACACATTTCACTTCTTTATGCCATGCCTGGTGTAGTTGATATCAATATTTTGAACCAAAACTTCTCTTAGCCATGCCCATCTTTCTGGACACTTTTCAAAACTGTGGAGAAAAAAAAATCAAAAGGTGTCTAAAACACATTAAAAAAAAATTGTCGCATGCTATGTGCTCAACTTTTTGAGTGCAATTGAGCAAGTGACCTCTGACCAGATCTTCACTTTACATGCTGCAGCTGAAGATTTTGAGGAGGCGAAGACTCACAAGCCCTTGTAGGTCTTTCATCTAAATCCCATCGAGAGATTTCTGATTTAGTTCTAAAACAAAACCAGTGATTGTCATTCAGTGTGATAGCGTTTTATTAGCCTGGCGTCCTTCATTTATCTTCCTTTGACATTTTGCATAGAAAGAAGCTAATTCATTTTTAATTAATCCCAGTTTCCTTTTTTTGGGGGGGGGGGGGGGGGGGATAAAAAAATAAAGTTTGACATCCTGAATTCTTTACCAATCTCATTGAGATGTCAAACAAAAGGAAGAAATGTTGCATTACGGCTAGAGGGAAAGTTATCTGCGATTAGAGATTATCCAAATTCCACTTTTCCCCTTTCACTTATATTGCCCTGATTTTCCACGAACTTGGACTTGGTTCTGGGCGAGGTATTTAGTCAGGAATTAAGTGCCCCCCGCTGGTCCCGTAATTGATTCCATTGATAATGACTAGCAGGAGTGGATCCAGAGAAAATGGGAATAGTTGCGGGAATAGATATTATGGGCAAAAACAAAAATAAAAGTTACTAGAAACACAGAGAGATGGGCACACAAAAGCGTAGTCAGGCCGGTTAGTAGTCGTAACATGGATCAAGCTGATTTGGGTAAGCGGAACCCTAGAGTATTAGATGAGAGCAGTCAGACGAGCCGAGGCAGGTAAGGTCAGGCAGATTAAGGCAGTCGGTACAGAAAGAAGTCCAAGAAAATAGTAAAGAAACCCGGGTCACAACAATAATGTTCAGGTTCAAGTGCAACTTTAAATCTGTCGCTCTTCATTCTCATTGACCGGGCACCACCAAACATCCCTGTCACGTCGAGAGACAACGCAGAATGGGTGACTACAACACTAATTATAATGAACCGTTCTTGAAGGACCTACTGTGGTCCTTCAGAGCCCATAGTCATGCTGGATGGGGTTCTCCAAGTTGTAACTCATACCTTGGAATCCCCTGTTAGCTTAGCATGCCGGAATAGGTATCATGAAAAAGGGTTGTCTGAAGTAGGCACCACATTCAAGCCATAATTCTACCCAATGCATCATATAATTGGGCTCCTTGAACGGTAGATGGATGGTACTTGCCAGGTCCACCTGTAAATCTTCATGGGTCAAAGTCAAAAGACGTAGCTTATGCATTGAACGTTTCCATGATTGTGTGACCCTCAACTTTGTGTAATGTTTCTAGAAGTATAAGAGTGATTTATCCGGTATATAAACCCAGGGCTGACTGAGGAGGATATACATAATTATACTTATATTTCATCATTTGTTGTTGACTCTGTAGAGAACTTTATTCTTCCTTGTAGACTTTGAATTACGTTTTCATGTATTATTTGGTGTTCTCTCTTGGTGACCTTTTACACTATGCCGAGAAAATCAGACGTCTTCTTGGAAGAGTTTATATAGGTGATCTCATTCAGCTTTGGCAATAAGTATTGTATATGTGTTCATATTCCATTGCCATCCATTTCTTACCCTTCATACATGGAAATAGAGACTTGTGCAAAGTCAATACGGAAAAAACGTATACAAGTTAAAGTTTAGATTTACATTTTGTGGTGCTATGTTCCAAAATTGTAAAGTTGTGAATTTTCTCTAAAAAAAAATACCTAAGATATGTTATAAATAATGTGATTATATCTTAAGAATCTCAAACAGGTTACTGTCAAAAATATTTAATGGAAATGAATATAATATATATGAGGTATAGAGGAGCGTGAGCTAATGACTTGGATCCACCACACAGACAGAGTTGAAAAAGGTGTTGACCACATCTATCCCAAGCAAACTATCCCTTACCTAGCCCCTTAATCAGTATTACAGGGCACCCACGCCGAAAAGCGTGAACCTGTCCTTGAAGATATCCCTGATGCCCGCTCATGATTCCATAGCCTAGCGTCTCAACACATTTCCATGGTAGTTATCAGTTCATCAGGGGACAACAATAGGGACCATTACAAACAATCCATAGGACAGTAAATACAATATAAAAAAATGCAACGGGATTAGCAAATGTAGCAACGCAAACCACCAATATAAGAAGTGTGTGTCCTCCCAGATGCAGAAGAAACCGTAACCATGTGGAGAGAGAGAGAGAGAGACGCAACAAGGTTAGATTAGGGAGACTTAAAAGGGAACCATAAAGCCCCCTAACGCAAGCAGTTTACAACACAGCAAGGTCTTCTTAAAGAGAAGGTGCTCACTTTCAACACATATGTAAAGAAAAATGAAATGAATCCTTATTCTGGTATAATGGGTGGAGACATGCAAGAAGGAACAATTTGCATGTCTCCGCCCACTATTCTAGATTGAGGATTGTATGCATATGTGCTGGGAGAAGCATGTAAATACTTTTTGTAATAAAGGGGTTGTCTCAGGGCAACACGCTCTGTCCATATGCCCTCTGTCTCAGGACAACCTGTGTCCATAGGTGATATGGATATCCAAGAAGGAAGTGCCCTGCTTGGTGCCAGAAGGGAGTGTCACTTTTAAAGAGCGTCTCCCACTTTGGTGGACCCATTTGAATGGCTGACATGTAATGGTACAAATGTGTTCCTGGAAAGGCTGATTGTTGGGGGTGACAGAAACTAGATCCAAAGCAATCAGCTGATCGCCGAGCTGGCTTAATTGTGAAAAGTGGTGGCCTTCATGAGACAACCCCTTTAACACAATAGGGTGAAATTGTGGTTGGTTGTGAGATGCTGCCACCATAGTGACTGCTCCGCTTATAGGTCGTATTTACATACACAGTAAGTTCAGTACGGCCTCTACCTTATCTCCCATGATATAGTTGTAAGAGATAGCACACAGAATACACAGAAGGAATACTTTGGCCTGGCTGTCGTGGTGTGACTATACATATTCATTTCTCCGCTGCTTTCAAGCCTTTTTTTCCGATTGTCTTTGCATTAAATGTCTGTTTCAAACATAACTTTGTTTAAATCCCCTTGATGTTGAAAAGCGCGTTAAAGTATAAAAAAATGGATCATTTCCCTTTGAACAATCATTTATAAAGCAAAAAAAGTCGAGGGAATAAAGATTCTGAGCTTGCAAAACAGAGAATTTAACTGTAATAATTCCTTAATATGAACGAGCTGGCCATTCCCTGGTGGGCACCAAGTTGCTCTACTTTTACTTGTAGAGCAATGTCTAGAAGGGTGCCAATATCCCAACCTGGCAACACTTGAAACCATACAACAAACGTGATGTTTTCATGGGCTACTTAGTAATGACTGAGACAAACCTCATGAATGGCAAATATCCGGATGTCTAGGTGCATGATATGTCCAGCAGAGGTCCCATTCATGGAACGTCCATCGAACATGATGCATTACAACGGGCCGTCTACGATCATTTCCAGTAGCCAATTGCAATACGTCTAATGCTTCTGTTTATCATTCACCAGTTGACTGCTCCCTACCCCCAATCTTGGCTGCATAGGTCTGAGCATGCCGATTATAGAAAGATCTTACAGAGTCTGGAGCACCTGATCACCAGCCTACATCTGTGGCTAGAGCCATTCATGTCTTCCATTGCCGGTCAACAGGAAGTGATTTACTTTACTATGGTGGGTAACCAATTAAAATATACATTAGAGTCTTGCAAAAAAGCATATGGAGAAGGGGGGGAGGAATCCTCCAGCTCACCGTTTGTAGACTTTTGTTCGGATAGCACCCGGATCTCTGCACGGCCAGCGGTCAATAACAGGAAAAAAGAGACTGTGATCCAGCGCTTGTGCATAAGTAAAAGGAATCAGAGTTCCAATTTTATTGTATATCAAATTTAAAACTTTAAATCAAAGTGCAAAAGGGTGTATCGCATTTATATTTTGCCTACGCGTTTCAGACACGTGCAGTGTCCTTCATCCTGGCATGTGTGCATCATGATGAAGGACACTGCACGTGTCTGAAACGCGTAGGCGAAATATAAATGTGAACAATGGGGCTTCAACTCAGGATCACTTATTCAATAGCCATAACACCATTCCTTTAAAAGAAACATTGGCCAAAAACCTTGACTCATGGACCCCCAAAAAGGATATATCCTGTCAGGAGGTCAGTAGAGGTTGGATTCTCCTTTAAGTGACTTTAAGTTTTAAAACAAACTGGAGAAAGTCCAAACTTCTCAATTCCTCAGATACCTCCGTATATTATCTCGAAGTATTAAGGAACTGCCCTAAAATAAAAATGTGCCTGTGTCTTGAGTATACAGCAGAAGGTTTTGGAAGTCTCTGCCGTATAATGAGTCCATTACCACCTCAATGACATCAACCAGACAAAGTGATTCATTGGATTTCTATTAAAACATTGAATATGCATTTTAAGTCTATTATGTTGATAGTTTTTCTTAGCAAAAAATAAAATGTGCGAATACAGCAGAGCCCAGAAGTTGCTGATGTGTCGCAGCTATTTGCATACGAAGCTTTTCCGGGGAGTCAGAACATTTAACATCGAGAGACGACGCTCGGGATCAGACAGGAAAAGTGAATCAGAAAATGTGCTGAGAGTTACTGCTGATGTGCTGCCAAATGCGCCGCCGATCAAGATCCGCAGTGACTGACAGATGAGTCGCACAGGACGGAGATTTTATTTATTTACACCTGTTACTTTTATGGATGAAACTTTCCTGAAACCCTGAGGTCTGTGACTGGTAGATACAAGAGAATAATAGAAAATCTGCTAAACTTCCGATCCATCGATCAGATTGTATAATCCACGTTGATTCACAAATATGTGATCTATCTATCTATCTATCTATCTATCTATCTATCTATCTATCTATCTATCTATCTATCTATCTATCTATCTATCTATCTATCTATCTATCATAATGCTGCCTCCGCCATGCTCCATAATGCTGCCTCCACCGTGCTCCATAATGCTGCCTTCACCGTGCTCCATAATCCTGCCTCCACCGTGCTCCATAATGCTGCCTCCACCGTGCTCTATAATACTGCCTCCACTGTGCTCCATAATGCTGCCTCCACCGTGCTTCATAATGCTGCCTCCACCGTGCTTAATAATGCTGCCTCCACAGTGCTCCATAATGCTGCCTCCACCGTGCTCCATAATGCCGCCTCCACCGTGCTCCATAATGCCGCCTCCACTGTGCTCCATAATGCCGCCTCCACCGTGTTCCATAATGCCGCCAGCACCATGCTCCATAATGCTGCCTCCACCATACTCCATAATGCTGCCTCCACCGTGCTCCATAATGCTGCCTCCACCGTGCTCCATAATGCTGCCTCCACCGTGCTCCATAATGCTGCCTGCCCCGTGCTCCATAATGCTGCCTCCACCGTGCTCCATAATGCTGCTTCCACCGTACTCCATAATGTTGCCTCCACCGTGCTTCATATTGCTGCCTGCACCGTGCTTCATAATGCTGCCTCCACCATGCTCCATAATGCTGCCTCCACCTTGCTCCATAATGCTGCCTCCACCATAATCCATAATGCTGCCTCCACCATGCTTCGTAATGCTGCCTCCACCATGCTCCGTAATGCTGCCTCCACCATGCTCCATAATGCGGCCTCCATCATGCTCCATAATGCGGCCTCCACCATGCTCCATAATGCTTCCTCCACCATGCTCCATAATGCTGCCTTCACCATGCCCCATAATGCTGCCTCCACCATGCTCCATAATGCTGCCGCCACCGTGCTCCATAATGCTGCCTCCACAACGCTCCATAATGCTGCCTCCACCATGCTTCACTGTGGGATGATGTTCTTTTGGTGATGTGCAGTGTTGGCGTTGCGCCAAACATACCTTTTGGAATTATGGCCAAAAAGTTCAACCTTGGTCTCATCAGACCATAACACGTTTTCCCACATGCTTTTGGTAGACTTGATGTAGGTCTTTGCAAAACATAGCCGGGCTTGGATGTCTTTCTTTGTTAGAAAAGGCTTCCATCTTGCCACCCTGCCCCATAGCCCAGACATATGAAGAATACGGTAGATTGTTGTCACATGCACTACAAAACCAGTACTGGCCAGAAAGTCTTGCAGCTCCTTTAATGTTGCTATAGGCCTCTTGGTAGTCTCCCGGAATAATTTTTATCTTGTCTTTTCATCAAGTTTTGAGGGACGTCCAGTTCTTGGTAATGTCACTGTTGTGCCAAATGTAATCCACTTCTTGATGACTGTCTTCACTGTGTTCCATGGTATATCTAATGCCTTGGAAATTCTTTGGTACCCTTCTCCTGACTGATACCTTTCAACAATCATATCCCTTTGATGTGTTGTAAGCTCTTTACGGACCATGGCTTTTACTGTCACGTGCAACAAAGAAAATGTCAGGAAAATCCTAAGGGTATGTTCACACGGCCTATTTACGGACGTAATTCGGGCGTTTTTGCCCCGAATTACGTCTCAAAATAGCGCCTCAATAACGCTGACAAACATCTGCCCATTGAAAGCAATGGGCAGACGTTTGTCTGTTCACACGAGGCGTATATTTACGCGCCGCTGTCAAATGACGGCGCGTAAATAGACGCCCGCGTCAAAGAAGTGACCTGTCACTTCTTTGGCCGTAATTGGAGCCGTTATTCATTGACTCCAATGAATAGCAGCGCTAATTACGGCCGTAATTGACGCGGCGTTCAAGCGCCTGCACATGCCGGTACGGCTGAAATTACGGGGATGTTTTCAGGCTGAAACATCCCCGTAATTTCAGCCGTAACGGACGCCCTCGTGTGAACATACCCTAATAGAAGAGCTGAACTTTTATGGGGTTACTCAGAATCACTATAAATAATGGCAGCTGAGTACTGACTACTATTTAACATGCGTTTAAATGTGATTGGCTAATTCTGAACACGACCACATCCCCAATTATAAGAGGGTGTTCACACTTATGCAACCATATTATTGTAGTTTTGTTAGTTTGATTTTTCCCCTCTCAAAGATTTCAATTTTTTTTCCAATACAATTGTACAGATTATGGGTCACATTAAAGGTGGAAAAAGTTCTGAAATGATTCATCTTGGACTGTTTTTGTAACATGACAAAAACTGGCATTTAAACAGGGGTGTGTAGACTTTTTATATCCACTGTGCATATATATATATATATATATATATATATATATATATATTTATAAATAATCTCTGTGTTCATGAATTCTAGTGCAAAAAGCCTACAAAATTAAAAGCAATCTCAGTCATTCCCATAATGCACAGCCTTCTGAAATATAAACCTCAGTGCTTATGAGCCCTTCAGCAGATGTTTAATAGCCAGATGTAGAAACCTGCTTGAAGAGTGTGGAAAACAAATACAATTATTAACATAATCATGACTACAGTGTTTCAGAGCCACAAAGGTTCTGTTTTTTTAATTGCTCGGAAGAGCTAAATTATGCACGCAAGCCCATGAAGTGAAGGAGGATACCCAGGGAGTCAGCTGCGTTATGTGTCTCCATTGTCAGATTTACAGTTTCCGATAAAAATTCTGAATCTGTGTGTGGACAAGAGAACTGGGACCGAAAAAGAGAAAAAAAGATTATACTGAAGCATTAAGTGCAGGAGATAATTGGATCTCCACTAAAAAGACTCTAGTGGGTGAATGACTTGTTTTTACCTTATTAAGTAGGAGTCTTTGCCTTCACAATATTAATTCTAGTATAGGGTATCAAATTAAACCAGATGATATATGGTCAAGGAGAAAACTACAAATAATAAAAAATACTGTAGACACAAAAATATTCATCTTAGAGTTTAGTAGAGTATGTGCTCGGTGGGGCGGTAGGCTACTGAAGATATTACGGGAAGAACTTTTATACCTATACATCTTCTTCCTTATGTGAAGCTTTGGTTACTTCAAAGATCAACAGGTCATCTACTCTACCATATTTCTGATGGCATTCGCGATGGTGGACTTTTTTGACCATGGATCCCACCAGGAGGACTTGTTTGGCCATATGTTGTAACTCTTAAGATGGGTTCCTAGGGTAACAGCAAATAAAGGACCGAATGATCAGATACAAGCAACAGTTTAAAGAGAAGAAATAATAACAAAGTGCGTGTCACGATCCGTGGGTATGTGGACCCACTATGCCGCAGCAACGCAGTGGAGTAGCAGCTGGCCAATCAACAGTCCTAGTACAAGAGTACCTTTGATAGTCCAGACAGTAGCGGAGGCTGAGGCACAGATGAACTTGCAGACACCAGACGTGGTGTAAAGGATCTGCCAGGCACAGCTTCTGTGTCAACGCCCATAGGTAATCAGTCTGCACCTGCTTCTATGTCTGTGAGACTGACTCCATCTTCCACCACTCAGGATGGCAGGCTTAGGAGTGGGAGAGCCTATCACAGCCTGGCCAGACGGAGCTAGCTCCCGCCCTCTGTCTATTAATACCTGCCAATCAGCCAATCACAGAGCAGCACAGACAATTATGGAGGCTCTGTGATTGATTGACTTAAACGTTACAGTGCCTGAGTAATCTATGAGAGACCTATGGAGATTTTAAGCAGGACGAGTTTAGAGAAGCAGTATACATATTTTAATACCTATTGTGCCTCTTCCCCCCTCTGGGCCTCTGTGTAGCTGAACAGGCAACACAGGCTATATGTCCGCCCTGGGGGGTTAGCCTTCAGAATTATGTCCTCTAATGAGCCCAAGGAACACCAGTCTGTAGCATCTTCAGTTTCAGTCTGACCTGCCATTGTCAGCCATATTAGCTTTCATGGGGCTGTTTTTTCTGTCACATAGAGGCTCCTCCCATTTCTGCCACTATAGAGACACAAATCTCTGCCTGTAGAGAGTAAAACAAGATCTGTATCAGCGACCAAATGTTGTCAGACAGACCAGAGCCTTTACCCTCACTATTGTCTAAAAAAAAAATGACATGTGTTTTCCTCTTAAACAAGTTGAAAAATAAGAAAAGCTGGGAATTACAGTTCAGCTTTTACATCAGTGAGGAAGGAAGTAGCTAACTTCTCCTCCTACTTGATAAAAACCAATATATTAGTTGCCTGCGGAAAACTATAGTAAAATAAAGAAAAGTGATGGGAATTTTAACTAATACATGCAGCCGTCTTATTGTCTACGCTGTGATAAAGACCATGAAGATTTAGTTATTGGACCTCTGTAAATACACGTTAACTAAAGAAGAAACAGCATCAGACTCCGGTGAGCTGCTATTATTCGTGGCATTGTTTACCGCCAATGTTTGGAAGCCATCTTCATTTTCAGTCTGTGTACAAATATTGTCAGTTCACACCACCCAAACAATTTTTTCCCAACATGAATTGCATTAAGCGCTTTGTACAATAGCCGCACTGTTTAGCCACATTTATATGTACATACATTATACTGCCTGCAAAATAACAGTAATAACATAAAATCCCGGCTCCTCTCATGATGTAGACATAGCTGAGCTATTAATGCACCAGATGTCTCATAGCCAGATGTATAAAACTATGTGAAGAGCTCAGAAAACAGATATAATTATAATCATGGACAGAAGTGCGACCCTTGAGAGTCAAAAGATGATGTTACCGCGCGGCGCTGCAACGCAAATGAGCGCCTAGCCTTCAAAATGCAAAATGTTGATGGTTGGACCTGGTAGTGAGAACCTCTACTGATTTCTAATCTTTAGGAGGGGGTGTTCAAGTTTTAGTGGCTTCCAATGGAGATATAAAACAGTATTCACAGGGCTGCTCAATGTCTGATGACCTACAAAGTGCATATAAAGTATTAGTATGTGTAGTGGATGTTACTGTAATACATTCTTATGCTGCGGACAGAGGACCAAAGACTCATAAAGATAGACAGAGTTACTTTCTGTTTTATATGCGACATGCAGAATTAAATCAGATCGTACCTTTCACCTATGGTCCCTTGTTTCACTGCGCCTTTGGTTAGGGTCTTGGTACTTTGCTGGCCCTTGGACTTAAAGGGGTTGTCCAGGCACGGACAACTTATGACCCATTCACAAGATAGGTCATCAGTATATGATCGTGGGGGTCCAACACCTGTACCACGTACCGATCAGCTGTTCCGGCTGCCTACGGGCGCGGAATGTTATGCAGGGTATGGAGCCAGAATTAGATGCTACTGTAGACTTCATAGCGGCCGTGCTGAAGAACAAATCTGCTCCTATTCACTTGAAGTACTGCAGATCGGCCGCTATTCTGTGACCAGAGCCATCTGCATTCGGCATGGACATCCGGAGCAGATGATCGGTGCGGGGTCTGTGTGTCGAACCTGCACCGATCATATACCGATGACCTATCTTGTGGAAATCTCTGCTGTCCCTTCAAACAACCATCCAGTTAAATTATAAAATTAAATTTGCCTGTCACTGCCTCTAGAGGGAGCTCAATACATAGGACTTTTTACACCTCTGGTTGAATTCAATAATAAATCAGTATGCAGTGAGCTCCCCCTAGAGGCGACATCAATATTTTGTATCTATTCTCACAAAAACAACCCCTGACCATGTACCCTACATACGCCCTAGGAGCAGAGGAAATGTCTAGCCAGAAAAGGCTTCACCCAGCAAAATCAGCCTGGAGTCACACCCATGGCGATCAGCTGTGATTGACTTTAATTTGAAAGGGGTTGTATTTAACGTAGCTTAACCCCTTTGATCTTTTTTTCCAGAACTACTCAGAGGGGGGTGTTGGTGTTCCTCTTTGCCTTAAGTTTGTCCATATGTGTAAGACCTGGCCCATTAATTTAAAAAAAATACAAATTAAATATGATGTACCCGTCACCACCACTAGACAGATTAATATCTCCTGTAGAGAGGACACTCCCCCGCTTAACTTCATAGTTACCATAACTAAAAAAAGTAGATGCTTTCCACAAGTTTTCAGGTTCAGGTTTCCTTTAATATTGAGGAGCAGCAACATTTGGGCTCTTGTTTGGGATTTATTTATAAAAAGCCATCTCTCTTACAAGTGCATTGAGTACACACGGGACGGGGCCGGGAATCTATTGACCCCGTCCTGGCTGCTCACCTGCCGTCGTCTGCTGTCTTGGGCCTGATCTGCCGGTTCCTTCCATACACTATTTACTTGACCTTCCATTTTTCAGTTACACTTTCAATTTGCAGTAAACAAAGCAGATTAATCACCGGCATTGCAGTTGCTTGTACTTGTCATTCGGCTTTAGATGGATGAAGTGCCGTTAAAAGCTGCTTTTAAATGGAACTTCCAAGAGAAAATGTTTCCATTGGCGGAGGCTGCAGTCTATTGTTCTGTCCCCTGTGTCAAAGTTATATGAACGCTATTAAAGTGCCACAAATATATTGCTGCCTGTCCCTGCCCGATTGTCTAGATGCAGGTTGAAGGCTGCGGCACAATGTCATCTGTGTGACCCCGAGGCCATGACAGATATTGATGGCCGGATCTGGCAGTGTTATATAGCCGGGCTGTTAGATGGAGCCAAGCACAGGTGGCTACAAAGCTTTGTGTGTCTGTAGCTCTATGGGGGCCGGGGGTGTTGTGCTTGGATGACGATGGCGGGTAAAATAAATAAAAGAAAGAAATAAAAAGCTGAACTTATGGTCTTTGTACAATACAAAAAATCTGGATACCGACCCCAGCGAAATATTAATGTGTTTCCCATTCTGCGAATGCGCTCCTAACAAAACGGAAAAATGTCAGTATTATTTTATTCTTTTCATTGGTAAAACACGAGATATTGCAGAGCTTCATTCTAACAATATAAATAACCTAACACCTTAATAGACTTTCTGCTTCAATCCCTCATCATTTTCAACATCTCTGATTTTATTATTTACATCCAAAGTTTGAAAAGCCATCCCGACCAAATACTTCTTAGGCTTCGTTCACATCTGCGTCTGGGCTCCGTTCACGGGTTCGGCTGGCCCTTTCCGTCAGGGGAACCTGTGAACGGAAACCAAACTGAAACAGAAGGAAACCATAGGATTCTGTTGCATCACCATTGATTTCAATAGTGACGGATCCGGTGAAAATGGTTTCCGTTTGTCACCGCTATGTAAGGGTTCTGTCGACTACGGTGTTGAGTCTGTAAAAACGATGGAGCCCTTACACAATGGAGACAAGCGGAAACCATTTGCATCGGATCCGTCACCCATGAAATCAATGGTGATGCAAACGGAAACCTATGGTTTCAGTTTGGATTCCGTACATGGGTTCCCCTGATGGAAAGCTCAGACAGAACCCATGAACGGAGACCGGACGCAGATGTGAATGAAGCCTTACAGCTGAGGATTTGCTACAGTTGTATCCAGTATACATAATCCTCTGTGAGCTGGACAGTGTGGTCTTCAGACTGATACATTTTACCTGCACTGATACATTGTACCAAACTATTAGAACAGGAAAGAGAGTTTTTCTGCTGATGTACTGTACTTAGCTCTCAGAGGATTGTCCAGATCGGGTATATACAGATGTAGCCACTTTTATCTTGACTCTGATAACTTGCTGCCACGTGATATCACACAACAAAATTGAAAAAGTCAAGTTAAAGTTTCTTCACACTGTATATTTAATGTGTTAAAAGTCAAGATAAAGATGGCTTCATCTGTAATTGTAGCAAATTCTCAGCTGTGGGAAGTATAATTGTCTGTTGACTTTTAGCCTCTGAATGTAAACAATGACTGTTCTCATTCATTGACAGCAAGCAAAGAAGTTGTCAAATTTTTTAATCCACGATGATTAGAGGAAAGATTCACCTTTAAATATTGTGCCACTGAGTCATGTCATGAGATGTCCTCAGTGGGGGGTTGTGCCCTGTGCCCCTCATCAATCTCTAGAATGAAGGGCACATACAGGCATCCTGTGCCCCTCATCAATCTCTAGAATGAAGGGCACATACAGGCATCCTGTGCCCCTCATCAATCTCTAGAATGAAGTGTGCTGTGCCCCTTCGTCTCCTGGAGATCTTTGCATCTCCCATTCACTTCCATAAACAGTCCTATGCATTACATCCCAGCTCCAAATCCGAAGATCTCCAAGTCAGAAGATGAACGGGCACAACGTTCCACCCAAAGCTGCCGCCCCTTGGGTCTAGTGATAAGTCAGAAGAGCGACCTATACAAGATAACATCTTCAACATGTATCAAAGAAAACAGGAAGGTGCAACCCCTGGACCCGAGGGTCACCATAACCCCCAAAATACCATGTAACATATGATCAGAGAAGCTGCCGTCATGAGAAGGAGTGATGCTAAAAGTAGAAATGGGGGGGGGGGGGGGGGTTGTCAATGTCCTTCAAGGTCATCAGCTAAATCCAGATCCCTCTTTACAGGAGCCTATGATAGAATTACCGTAGGAAGACGCGGGGTATACACTTTACTGGGAGCGCAGATTTACATTCACCTTGGCTTTATGATATATCATCGGTAGTCTAGTTAAATAAATAACCCCCTTAATAAATTAACCAACGACACTTAACTTCTTTGAATGTGGGGTTGACCCGGGGGTCGGCCACAACGTTATTAATTTGAATAAATAATAAAATAACATTTGTTTAACCAAAAATATCAAACTCTAAATGATCTTAACAAAGGTCAATGAAAAACCGGTATGCCGGCCCATTCCAAGGACATGTAGGTAAATACCCTTCTAAGGCCTCATGCACACGACCGTGCTCGTAATTACGAGCACGGCCAAGCACGGCCGGCCACGGGTAGCCGGCCGCTTTTGCGAGCCGTGCTCCCATTATAAAGCATAGCAGCACAGCCCGTAAAATGAAAAAATAGAACATGTTCTATTTTTTTAACGGCACGGGCACCTTCACGTGAGAAAACGGGAAGGTACCCGTGACTAACAGAAGTCTATGGGCCCGTTATTGCGGGTCGTAATTACGACCCGCAATAACGGGTGTTTTTACGGTCGTGTGCATGAGACCTAAGGGTCAGTACACGTTTTTTGACGCGGAAACCGCATCGGAAAACTGCAGAAAAACTGCCGAAAATGCCTCCCATTGATTTCAAAAGGAGGCGGAGGCGTTTTTTTCCCGCGAGCGGAAAAAACGGCTCGCGGAAAAAAGAAGGGACATGCCCTATCTTCGGGCGTTTACATCTCTGACCTCCCATTGACATCAATTGGAGGCAGAGAAAGCGTATTTCGCTGCGTTTTTTGCCCGCGGCGCTCGATGGCCGCAAGTGAAAAACGCAGCGAAAAACGCAGTGAAAATCAGCATGCAGGGAGAGGAAAATCTGCCTCAAAATTCCAAACGGATTTTTGAGGCAGATTTTCTGCCTGCAGAAAACTTTGTGTGAACCCGGCTGTGACATGAAACAAAACAACATACACAAAAGTAACCAATCAAGACACCCCCATGCTGGAAATAACAGCATAAAAGAAAATATCGTCAAGCGATAAGCAAAACACAGCTCTTTCTTTGTTTTTGTATTTTTTTTTTGTTTTGTTATTTTTTGTTTTGAAATATGTTTTTCAAAATTGTAGATTTTTTTTCATGTTTTTTTTTTTTTTTTAAAGAAACAGCAAATTCAAAATAAAACAAACTGTTATACCTTTAGAGAAAATTACCAATGAAAAAACATCATCATCATCATGCTACAAGGGAGGGAAAAAGAGACCAAAAGAGGCTGAAGAGAGAGGTAAGGGGAACTATATACCTCCCCACTATTAACATAATCCGTTCCCCCCTCCGCAACCCATACGCCCTCCTCCTCTTCCCAAAATAGCTGACTCACCAGCAAAGGAGGGAGGGAAGATTACCCAAAATAAATGTAACCCCTTAGACCGCAAAAGTCCCAGGCTCAGCGGTTTTACACCTGTGACCCTCCAAGGACTTTACATTGGTGAATCTTCATGAGTTTGGACCCCACAATTTCCAGAACAAGAGACTGGGCCACATAGTAATGTATCTGCATGTTCTGCATAGTCAAGATAAGGCACCACTGACATTAAACGCCTGGCCCAACAGCCCCCATAGTATAATGCCCCACACAGTATAATGCCCCCATAGTATAATGCCCCACACAGTATAATGCCCCCATAGTATAATGCCCCACACAGTATAATGCCACCACACAGTATAATGCCCCCACACAGTATAATGCCCCACACAGTATAATGCCCCCATAGTATAATGCCCCACACAGTATAATGCCCCCATAGTATAATGCCCCACACAGTATAATGCCCCCACACAGTATAATGCTTCCACACAGTATAATGCCCCCACACAGTATAATGCTGCCACACAGTATAATGCCCCCACACAGTATAATGCCCCCACACAGTATAATGCCCCACACAGTATAATGCCCCCACACAGTATAATGCCCCCACACAGTATAATGCCCCACACAGTATAATGCCCCCACACAGTATAATGCTCCCACACAGTATAATGCCCCCACACAGTATAATGCTCCCACACAGTATAATGCCCCCACACAGTATAATGCTCCCACACAGTATAATGCCCCACACAGTATAATGCCCCCACACAGTATAATGCCCCCACACAGTATAATGCTCCCACACAGTATAATGTCCCCACACAGTATAATGTCCCCACACAGTATAATGCCCCCACACAGTATAATGCCCCCACACAGTATAATGCTCCCACACAGTATAATGCCCCCACACAGTATAATGCCCCCACACAGTATAATGCTCCCACACAGTATAATGCCCCCACACAGTATAATGCTCCCACAGTATAATGCTCCCACACAGTATAATGCTCCCACACAGTATAATGCTCCCACAGTATAATGCCCCCACACAGTATAATGTCCTCACACAGTATAATGCCCCCACACAGTATAATGCTCCCACACAGTATAATGCCCCCACACAGTATAATGCTCCCACACAGTATAATGCCCCCACACAGTATAATGCCCCCACACAGTATAATGTTCCCACACAGTATAATGCCCCCACACAGTATAATGCTCCCACAGTATAATGCTCCCACACAGTATAATGCTCCCACACAGTATAATGCTCCCACACAGTATAATGCTCCCACACAGTATAATGCTCCCACACAGTATAATGCTCCCACACAGTATAATGCCACCACACAGTATAATGCCCCCACACAGTATAATGCTCCCACACAGTATAATGCTCCCACACAGTATAATGCTCCCACACAGTATAATGCTCCCACACAGTATAATGCTCCCACACAGTATAATGCTCCCACAGTATAATGCTCCCACACAGTATAATGCCCCCACACAGTATAATGCCCCCACACAGTATAATGCCCCCACACAGTATAATGCCCCCACACAGTATAATGCCCCCACACAGTATAATGCTCCCACACAGTATAATGCTCCCACACAGTATAATGCCCCCACACAGTATAATGCCCCCACACAGTATAATGCTCCCACACAGTATAATGCTCCCACACAGTATAATGCCCCCACACAGTATAATGCCCCCACACAGTATAATGCTCCCACACAGTATAATGCCCCCACACAGTATAATGCTCCCACACAGTATAATGCCCCTACACAGTATAATGCTCCACACAGTATAATGCCCTCACACAGTATAATGCCCCTACACAGTATAATGCCCCCACACAGTATAATGCTCCCACACAGTATAATGCTCCCACACAGTATAATGCCCCCACACAGTATAATGCCCCCACACAGTATAATGCTCCCACAGTATAATGCTCCCACACAGTATAATGCCCCCACACAGTATAATGCCCCCACACAGTATAATGCCCCCACACAGTATAATGCTCCCACACAGTATAATGCCCCCACACAGTATAATGCTCCCACACAGTATAATGCCCCTACACAGTATAATGCTCCACACAGTATAATGCCCTCACACAGTATAATGCCCCTACACAGTATAATGCCCCACACAGTATAATGCTCCCACACAGTATAATGCCCCTACACAGTATAATGCTCCACACAGTATAATGCCCTCACACAGTATAATGCTCCCATACAGTATAATGCCCCCACACAGTATAATGCTCCCACACAGTATAATGCTCCCACACAGTATAATGCCCCCACACAGTATAATGCCCCCACACAGTATAATGCTCCCACACAGTATAATGCCCCCACACAGTATAATGCCCCACACAGTATAATGCCCCACACAGTATAATGCCCCCACACAGTATAATGCCACCACACAGTATAATGCCCCCACACAGTATAATGCTCCCACACAGTATAATGCCCCCACACAGTATAATGCTCCCACACAGTATAATGTTCCCACACAGTATAATGCCCCCACACAGTATAATGCTCCCACACAGTATAATGCTCCCACACAGTATAATGCCCCCACACAGTATAATGCTCCCACACAGTATAATGCTCCCACACAGTATAATGCTCCCACACAGTATAATGCTCCCACACAGTATAATGCTCCCACACAGTATAATGCTCCCACACAGTATAATGCTCCCACACAGTATAATGCCCCCACACAGTATAATGCTCCCACACAGTATAATGCTCCCACACAGTATAATGCCCCCACACAGTATAATGCTCCCACACAGTATAATGCTCCCACACAGTATAATGCTCCCACACAGTATAATGCTCCCACACAGTATAATGCCCCCACACAGTATAATGCTCCCACACAGTATAATGCCCCCACACAGTATAATGCCCCCACACAGTATAATGCCCCCACACAGTATAATGCCCCCACACAGTATAATGCTCCCACACAGTATAATGCCCCCACACAGTATAATGCTCCCACACAGTATAATGCTCCCACACAGTATAATGCTCCCACACAGTATAATGCTCCCACACAGTATAATTCCCCCACACAGTATAATGCTCCCACACAGTATAATGCTCCCACACAGTATAATGCTCCCACACAGTATAATGCTCCCACACAGTATAATGCCCCCATACAGTATAATGCCCCCATAGTATAATGCCCCCACACAGTATAATGCCCCCATAGTATAATGCCCCCACACAGTATAATGCCCCCACACAGTATAATGCCCCCACACAGTATAATGCTCCCACACAGTATAATGCTCCCACACAGTATAATGCCCCCACACAGTATAATGCCCCCACACAGTATAATGCTCCCACACAGTATAATGCCCCCACACAGTATAATGCTCCCACACAGTATAATGCTCCCACACAGTATAATGCCCCCACACAGTATAATGCCCCCACACAGTATAATGCTCCCACACAGTATAATGCCCCCACACAGTATAATGCTCCCACACAGTATAATGCTCCCACACAGTATAATGCCCCCACACAGTATAATGCCCCCACACAGTATAATGCTCCCACACAGTATAATGCTCCCACACAGTATAATGCCCCCACACAGTATAATGCCCCCACACAGTATAATGCCCCCACACAGTATAATGCCCCCCCACAGTATAATGCTCCCACACAGTATAATGCCCCCACACAGTATAATGCTCCCATAGTATAATGCCCCCACACAGTATAATGCTCCCACACAGTATAATGCCCCCACACAGTATAATGCTCCCACACAGTATAATGCTCCCACACAGTATAATGCCCCCACACAGTATAATGCTCCCACACAGTATAATGCTCCCACACAGTATAATGCTCCCACACAGTATAATGCCCCCACACAGTATAATGCTCCCACACAGTATAATGCCCCCACACAGTATAATGCTCCCATAGTATAATGCCCCCACATAGTATAATGCTCCCACACAGTATAATGCTCCCACACAGTATAATGCCCCCACACAGTATAATGCCCCCACACAGTATAATGCTCCCACACAGTATAATGCTCCCACACAGTATAATGCTCCCACACAGTATAATGCTCCCACACAGTATAATGCCCCCACACAGTATAATGCCCCCACACAGTATAATGCCCCCACACAGTATAATGCCCCCACACAGTATAATGCTCCCACACAGTATAATGCTCCCACACAGTATAATGCCCCCACACAGTATAATGCCCCCACACAGTATAATGCCCCCACACAGTATAATGCTCCCACACAGTATAATGCCCCCACACAGTATAATGCTCCCACACAGTATAATGCCCCCACACAGTATAATGCTCCCACACAGTATAATGCCCCCACACAGTATAATGCTCCCACACAGTATAATGCCCCCACACAGTATAATGCTCTCACAAAGTATAATGCTCCCACACAGTATAATGCCCCCACACAGTATAATGCCCCCACACAGTATAATGCCCCCACACAGTATAATGCTCCCACACAGTATAATGCCCCCACACAGTATAATGCCCCCACACAGTATAATGCCCCCACACAGTATAATGCCCCCACACAGTATAATGCCCCCACACAGTATAATGCCCCCACACAGTATAATGCTCCCACACAGTATAATGCCCCCACACAGTATAATGCCCCCACACAGTATAATGCTCCCACACAGTATAATGCTCCCACACAGTATAATGCCCCCACACAGTATAATGCTCCCACACAGTATAATGCCCCCACACAGTATAATGCCCCCACACAGTATAATGCCCCCACACAGTATAATGCCCCCACATAGTATAATGCTCCCACACAGTATAATGCCCCCACACAGTATAATGCCCCCACACAGTATAATGCCCCCACATAGTATAATGCCCCCACACAGTATAATGCCCCCACACAGTATAATGCCCCCACACAGTATAATGCTCCCACACAGTATAATGCCCCCACACAGTATAATGCCCCCACACAGTATAATGCCCCCACACAGTATAATGCCCCCATAGTATAATGCCCCACACAGTATAATGCCCCCACACAGTATAATGCCCCCACACAGTATAATGCCCCCACACAGTATAATGCTCCCACACAGTATAATGCCCCCACACAGTATAATGCCCCCACACAGTATAATGCCCCCACACAGTATAATGCCCCCACACAGTATAATGTCCCCACACAGTATAATGCCCCCACACAGTATAATGCTCCCACACAGTATAATGCTGCCACACAGTATAATGCCCCCACACAGTATAATGCCCCCACACAGTATAATGTCCTCACACAGTATAATGCTCCCACACAGTATAATGCTCCCACACAGTATAATGCCCCCACACAGTATAATGCTCCCACACAGTATAATGCTCCCACACAGTATAATGCTCCCACACAGTATAATGCTCCCACACAGTATAATGCTCCCACACAGTATAATGACCCCACACAGTATAATGCTCCCACACAGTATAATGCTCCCACACAGTATAATGCCCCCACACAGTATAATGTCCCCACACAGTATAATGCCCCCACACAGTATAATGCTCCCACACAGTATAATGCCACCACACAGTATAATGCTCCCACACAGTATAATGCCCCCACACAGTATAATGCCCCCACACAGTATAATGCCCCCATAGTATAATGCTCCCACACAGTATAATGCCCCCACACAGTATAATGCCCCCACACAGTATAATGACCCCACACAGTATAATGCCCCCACACAGTATAATGCCCCCACACAGTATAATGCTCCCACACAGTATAATGCTCCCACACAGTATAATGCCCCCACACAGTATAATGCCCCCACACAGTATAATGTCCCCACACAGTATAATGCTCCCACACAGTATAATGCTCCCACACAGTATAATGCCCCCACACAGTATAATGCCCCCACACAGTATAATGCTCCCACACAGTATAATGCCCCCACACAGTATAATGCCCCCACACAGTATAATGTCCCCACACAGTATAATGCTCCCACACAGTATAATGCCCCCACACAGTATAATGCCCCCACACAGTATAATGCCCCCACACAGTATAATGCCCCCACACAGTATAATGCCCCCACACAGTATAATGCTCCCACACAGTATAATGCCCCCACACAGTATAATGCTCCCACACAGTATAATGCCCCCACACAGTATAATGCCCCCACACAGTATAATGCTCCCACACAGTATAATGCTCCCACACAGTATAATGCCCCCACACAGTATAATGCCCCCACACAGTATAATGCTCCCACACAGTATAATGCTCCCACACAGTATAATGCCCCCACACAGTATAATGCTCCCACACAGTATAATGCCCCCACACAGTATAATGCTCCCACACAGTATAATGCCCCCACACAGTATAATGCTCCCACACAGTATAATGCCCCCACACAGTATAATGCCCCCACACAGTATAATGCCCCCACACAGTATAATGCCCCCACACAGTATAATGCCCCCACACAGTATAATGCCCCCACACAGTATAATGCTCCCACACAGTATAATGCTCCCACACAGTATAATGCCCCCACACAGTATAATGCCCCCACACAGTATAATGCTCCCACACAGTATAATGCCCCCACACAGTATAATGCTCCCACACAGTATAATGCCCCCACACAGTATAATGCCCCCACACAGTATAATGCCCCCACACAGTATAATGCCCCCACACAGTATAATGCTCCCACACAGTATAATGCCCCCACACAGTATAATGCTCCCACACAGTATAATGCTCCCACACAGTATAATGCCCCCACACAGTATAATGCCCCCACACAGTATAATGCTCCCACACAGTATAATGCCCCCACACAGTATAATGCTCCCACACAGTATAATGCTCCCACACAGTATAATGCTCCCACACAGTATAATGCCCCCACACAGTATAATGCTCCCACACAGTATAATGCTCCCACACAGTATAATGCTCCCACACAGTATAATGCTCCCACACAGTATAATGCTCCCACACAGTATAATGCCCCCACACAGTATAATGCCCCCACACAGTATAATGCTCCCACACAGTATAATGCTCCCACACAGTATAATGCTCCCACACAGTATAATGCTCCCACACAGTATAATGCCCCCACACAGTATAATGCTCCCACACAGTATAATGCCCCCACACAGTATAATGCCCCCACACAGTATAATGCTCCCACAGTATAATGCTCCCACACAGTATAATGCCCCCACACAGTATAATGCTCCCACACAGTATAATGCCCCCACACAGTATAATGCTCCCACACAGTATAATGCCCCCACACAGTATAATGCCCCCACACAGTATAATGCTCCCACACAGTATAATGCTCCCACACAGTATAATGCCCCCACACAGTATAATGCCCCCACACAGTATAATGCCCCCACACAGTATAATGCTCCCACACAGTATAATGCCCCCACACAGTATAATGCCCCCACACAGTATAATGCTCCCACACAGTATAATGCCCCCACACAGTATAATGCTCCCACACAGTATAATGCCCCCACACAGTATAATGCTCCCACACAGTATAATGCTCCCACACAGTATAATGCCCCCACACAGTATAATGCCCCCACACAGTATAATGCCCCCACACAGTATAATGCTCCCACACAGTATAATGCCCCCACACAGTATAATGCCACCACACAGTATAATGCCCCCACACAGTATAATGCCCCCACACAGTATAATGCCCCCACACAGTATAATGCCCCCAAACAGTATAATGCTCCCACACAGTATAATGCTCCCATACAGTATAATGCTCCCACACAGTATAATGCCCCCACACAGTATAATGCCCCCACACAGTATAATGCTCCCACACAGTATAATGCCCCCACACAGTATAATGCCACCACACAGTATAATGCCCCCACACAGTATAATGCTCCCACACAGTATAATGCCCCCACACAGTATAATGCCCCCACACATTATAATGCTCTCACACAGTATAATGCCCCCACATAGTATAATGCCCCCACACAGTATAATGCCCCACACAGTATAATGCTCCCACACAGTATAATGCTCCCACACAGTATAATGCTCCCACACAGTATAATACCCCCACACAGTATAATGCCCCCACACAGTATAATGCCCCCACACAGTATAATGCCCCCACACAGTATAATGCCCCCACACAGTATAATGCTCCCACACAGTATAATGCCCCCACACAGTATAATGCCCCCACACAGTATAATGCTCCCACACAGTATAATGCCCCCACACAGTATAATGCCCCCACACAGTATAATGCCCCCACACAGTATAATGCCCCCACACAGTATAATGCCCCCACACAGTATAATGCCCCACACAGTATAATGCTCCCACACAGTATAATGCTCCCACACAGTATAATGCCCCCACTCAGTATAATGCCCCCACACAGTATAATGCTCCCACACAGTATAATGCTCCCACACAGTATAATGCCCCCACTCAGTATAATGCCCCCACACAGTATAATGCTCCCACACAGTATAATGCTCCCACACAGTATAATGCCCCCACACAGTATAATGCCCCCACACAGTATAATGCCCCCACACAGTATAATGCCCCCACACAGTATAATGCCCCACACAGTATAATGCTCCCACACAGTATAATGCCCCCACACAGTATAATGCCCCCACACAGCATAATGCTCCCACACAGTATAATGCTCCCACACAGTATAATGCCCCCACATAGTATAATGCCCCCACACAGTATAATGCCCCACACAGTATAATGCTCCCACACAGTATAATGCTCCCACACAGTATAATGCCCCCACACAGTATAATGCTCCCACACAGTATAATGCTCCCACACAGTATAATGCCCCCACACAGTATAATGCCCCCATACAGTATAATGCCCCCACACAGTATAATGCTCCCACACAGTATAATGCTCCCACACAGTATAATGCCCCCATAGTATAATGCTCCCACACAGTATAATGCCACCACACAGTATAATGCTCCCACACAGTATAATGCTCCCACACAGTATAATGCCCCACACAGTATAATGCTCCCACACAGTATAATGCCCCCACACAGTATAATGCCCCCACACAGTATAATGCTCCCACACAGTATAATGCCCCCACATAGTATAATGCCCCCACACAGTATAATGCCCCACACAGTATAATGCTCCCACACAGTATAATGCCCCCACACAGTATAATGCTCCCACACAGTATAATGCCCCCACACAGTATAATGCCCCCACACAGTATAATGCCCCCACACAGTATAATGCTCCCACACAGTATAATGCTCCCACACAGTATAATGCCCCCACACAGTATAATGCCCCACACAGTATAATGCTCCCACACAGTATAATGCCCCCACACAGTATAATGCCCCCACACAGTATAATGCTCCCACACAGTATAATGCCCCCACACAGTATAATGCCCCCACACAGTATAATGTTCCCACACAGTATAATGCTCCCACACAGTATAATGCTCCCACACAGTATAATGCCCCCACACAGTATAATGCCCCCACACAGTATAATGCCCCCACACAGTATAATGCCCCCACACAGTATAATGCTCCCACACAGTATAATGCTCCCACACAGTATAATGCCCCCACACAGTATAATGCCCCACACAGTATAATGCTCCCACACAGTATAATGCCCCCACACAGTATAATGCCCCCACACAGTATAATGCTCCCACACAGTATAATGCCCCCACACAGTATAATGCCCCCACACAGTATAATGCCCCCACACAGTATAATGCTCCCACACAGTATAATGCTCCCACACAGTATAATGCTCCCACACAGTATAATGCCCCCACACAGTATAATGCCCCCACACAGTATAATGCTCCCACACAGTATAATGCTCCCACACAGTATAATGCCCCCACACAGTATAATGCCCCCACACAGTATAATGCCCCCACACAGTATAATGCCCCCACACAGTATAATGCTCCCACACAGTATAATGCTCCCACATAGTATAATGCCCCCACACAGTATAATGCCCCACACAGTATAATGCTCCCACACAGTATAATGCTCCCACACAGTATAATGCTCCCACACAGTATAATGCCCCCACACAGTATAATGCCCCCACACAGTATAATGCCCCCACACAGTATAATGCTCCCACACAGTATAATGCCCCCACACAGTATAATGCTCCCACACAGTATAATGCTCCCACACAGTATAATGCCACCACACAGTATAATGCCCCCACACAGTATAATGCCCCCACACAGTATAATGCCCCCACACAGTATAATGCTCCCACACAGTATAATGCCCCCACACAGTATAATGCTCCCACACAGTATAATGCTCCCACACAGTATAATGCTCCCACACAGTATAATGCTCCCACACAGTATAATGCTCCCACACAGTATAATGCTCCCACACAGTATAATTCCCCCACACAGTATAATGCTCCCACACAGTATAATGCCCCCACACAGTATAATGCTCCCACACAGTATAATGCCCCCACACAGTATAATGCCCCCATAGTATAATGCCCCCACACAGTATAATGCTCCCACACAGTATAATGCTCCCACACAGTATAATGCCCCCACACAGTATAATGCTCCCACACAGTATAATCCTCCCACACAGTATAATTCCCCCACACAGTATAATGCCCCCACACAGTATAATGCTCCCACACAGTATAATTCCCCCACACAGTATAATGCTCCCACACAGTATAATGCTCCCACACAGTATAATGCTCCCACACAGTATAATTCCCCCACACAGTATAATGCTCCCACACAGTATAATGCTCCCACACAGTATAATGCCCCCACACAGTATAATGCTCCCACACAGTATATTGCTCCCACACAGTATAATTCCCCCACACAGTATAATGCCCCCACACAGTATAATGCCCCCACACAGTATAATGCTCCCACACAGTATAATGCCCCCATACAGTATAATGCTCCCACACAGTATAATGCTCCCACACAGTATAATGCCCCCACACAGTATAATGCCCCCACACAGTATAATGTTCCCACACAGTATAATGCCCCCACACACTATAATGCCCCCACACAGTATAATGCTCCCACACAGTATAATGACCCCACACAGTATAATGCCCCCACACAGTATAATGCCCCCACACAGTATAATGCCCCCACACAGTATAATGCCCCCACACAGTATAATGCCCCCACACAGTATAATGCTCCCACACAGTATAATGACCCCACACAGTATAATGCTCCCACACAGTATAATGCCCCCACACAGTATAATGCTCTCACACTGTATAATGCTCCCACACAGTATAATGCTCCCACACAGTATAATGCTCCCACACAGTATAATGCCCCCACACAGTATAATGCTCCCACACAGTATAATGCCCCCACACAGTATAATGCCCCCATACAGTATAATGCCCCCACACAGTATAATGCTCCCACACAGTATAATGCTCCCACACAGTATAATGCCCCCATACAGTATAATGCCCCCACACAGTATAATGCCCCCACACAGTATAATGCTCCCACACAGTATAATGCCCCCACACAGTATAATGCCCCCACACAGTATAATGCCACCACACAGTATAATGCCACCACACAGTATAATGCTCCCACACAGTATAATGCTCCCACACAGTATAATGCTCCCACACAGTATAATGCCCCCACACAGTATAATGCTCCCACACAGTATAATGCTCCCACACAGTATAATGCTCCCACACAGTATAATGCCCCCACACAGTATAATGCTCCCACACAGTATAATGCCCCCACACAGTATAATGCCCCCACACAGTATAATGCCCTCACACAGTATAATACCCCCACACAGTATAATGCTCCCACACAGTATAATGCCCCCACACAGTATAATGCCCCCACACAGTATAATGCCCCCACACAGTATAATACCCCCACACAGTATAATGCTCCCACACAGTATAATGCTCCCACACAGTATAATGCTCCCACACAGTATAATGCTCCCACACAGTATAATACCCCCACACAGTATAATGCCCCCACACAGTATAATGCTCCCACACAGTATAATGCTGCCACACAGTATAATGCCCCCATACAGTATAATGCCCCCACACAGTATAATACCCCCACACAGTATAATGCCCCCACACAGTATAATGCCCCCACACAGTATAATGCCCCCACACAGTATAATGCCCCCACACAGTATAATGCCCCCACACAGTATAATGCCCCCACACAGTATAATGCTCCCACACAGTATAATGCTCCCACACAGTATAATGCCCCCACACAGTATAATGCCCCCACACAGTATAATGCTCCCACACAGTATAATGCCCCCACACAGTATAATGCTCCCACACAGTATAATGCCCCCACACAGTATAATGCCCCCACACAGTATAATGCTCCCACACAGTATAATGCCCCCACACAGTATAATGCCCCCACACAGTATAATGCCCCCACACAGTATAATGCCCCCACACAGTATAATGCTCCCACACAGTATAATGCCCCCACACAGTATAATGCTCCCACACAGTATAATGCTCCCACACAGTATAATGCCCCCACACAGTATAATGCCCCCACACAGTATAATGCTCCCACACAGTATAATGCCCCCACACAGTATAATGCCCCCACACAGTATAATGCCCCCACACAGTATAATGCCCCCACACAGTATAATGCTCCCACACAGTATAATGCTCCCACACAGTATAATGCCCCCACACAGTATAATGCCCCCACACAGTATAATGCCCCCACACAGTATAATGCCCCCACACAGTATAATGCCCCCACACAGTATAATGCTCCCACACAGTATAATGCCCCCACACAGTATAATGCTCCCACACAGTATAATGCCCCCACACAGTATAATGCCCCCACACAGTATAATGCTCCCACACAGTATAATGCCCCCACACAGTATAATGCTCCCACACAGTATAATGCCCCACACAGTATAATGCCCCCACACAGTATAATGCTCCCACACAGTATAATGCTCCCACACAGTATAATGCTCCCACACAGTATAATGCCCCCACACAGTATAATGCTCCCACACAGTATAATGCCCCCACACAGTATAATGCCCCCACACAGTATAATGCTCCCACACAGTATAATGCCCCCACACAGTATAATGCTCCCACACAGTATAATGCCCCACACAGTATAATGCCCCCACACAGTATAATGCTCCCACACAGTATAATGCTCCCACACAGTATAATGCTCCCACACAGTATAATGCCCCCACACAGTATAATGCTCCCACACAGTATAATGCCCCCACACAGTATAATGCCCCCACACAGTATAATGCTCCCACACAGTATAATGCCCCCACACAGTATAATGCTCCCACACAGTATAATGCCCCACACAGTATAATGCCCCCACACAGTATAATGCTCCCACACAGTATAATGCTCCCACACAGTATAATGCTCCCACACAGTATAATGCCCCCACACAGTATAATGCCCCCACACAGTATAATGCTCCCACACAGTATAATGCTCCCACACAGTATAATGCCCCCACACAGTATAATGCTCCCACACAGTATAATGCCCCCACACAGTATAATGCCCCCACACAGTATAATGCTCCCACACAGTATAATGCCCCCACACAGTATAATGCTCCCACACAGTATAATGCCCCACACAGTATAATGCCCCCACACAGTATAATGCTCCCACACAGTATAATGCCCCCACACAGTATAATGCTCCCACACAGTATAATGCTCCCACACAGTATAATGCTCCCACACAGTATAATGACCCCACACAGTATAATGCCCCCACACAGTATAATGCCCCCACACAGTATAATGCTCCCACACAGTATAATGCTCCCACACAGTATAATGCTCCCACACAGTATAATGCCCCACACAGTATAATGCTCCCACACAGTATAATGCTCCCACACAGTATAATGCTCCCACACAGTATAATGCCCCCACACAGTATAATGCCCCCACACAGTATAATGCTCCCACACAGTATAATGCTCCCACACAGTATAATGCCCCCACACAGTATAATGCCCCCACACAGTATAATGCCCCCACACAGTATAATGCCCCCACACAGTATAATGCTCCCACACAGTATAATGCCCCACACAGTATAATGCTCCCACACAGTATAATGCTCCCACACAGTATAATGCCCCCACACAGTATAATGCTCCCACACAGTATAATGCTCCCACACAGTATAATGCCCCCACACAGTATAATGCTCCCACACAGTATAATGCCCCCACACAGTATAATGCTCCCACACAGTATAATGCTCCCACACAGTATAATGCTCCCACACAGTATAATGCTCCCACACAGTATAATGCCCCCACACAGTATAATGCTCCCACACAGTATAATGCCCCCACACAGTATAATGCCCCCACACAGTATAATGCTCCCACACAGTATAATGCCCCCACACAGTATAATGCTCCCACACAGTATAATGCCCCCACACAGTATAATGCTCCCACACAGTATAATGCCCCACACAGTATAATGCTCCCACACAGTATAATGCCCCCACACAGTATAATGCTCCCACACAGTATAATGCCCCCACACAGTATAATGCTCCCACACAGTATAATGCCCCACACAGTATAATGCCCCCACACAGTATAATGCCCCCACACAGTATAATGCTCCCACACAGTATAATGCCCCCACACAGTATAATGCTCCCACACAGTATAATGCCCCCACACAGTATAATGCTCCCACACAGTATAATGCCCCACACAGTATAATGCTCCCACACAGTATAATGCTCCCACACAGTATAATGCTCCCACACAGTATAATGCCCCCACACAGTATAATGCCCCCACACAGTATAATGCCCCCACACAGTATAATGCCCCCACACAGTATAATGCTCCCACACAGTATAATGCCACCACACAGTATAATACCCCCACACAGTATAATGCCCCCACACAGTATAATGCCCCCACACAGTATAATGCCCCCACACAGTATAATGCTCCCACACAGTATAATGCTCCCACACAGTATAATGCCCCCACACAGTATAATGCCCCCACACAGTATAATGCCCCCACACAGTATAATGCCCCCACACAGTATAATGCCCCCACACAGTATAATGCCCCCACACAGTATAATGCTCCCACACAGTATAATGCTCCCACACAGTATAATGCTCCCACACAGTATAATGCCCCTACACAGTATAATGCCCCCACACAGTATAATGCCCCCACACAGTATAATGCCCCCACACAGTATAATGCCCCCACACAGTATAATGCCCCCTCACAGTATAATGCCCCCACACAGTATAATGCTCCCACACAGTATAATGCTCCCACACAGTATAATGCCCCCACACAGTATAATGCTCCCACACAGTATAATGCTCCCACACAGTATAATGCCCCCACACAGTATAATGCCCCCACACAGTATAATGCTCCCACACAGTATAATGCCCCCACACAGTATAATGCCCCCACACAGTATAATGCTCCCACACAGTATAATGCCCCCACACAGTATAATGCTCCCATAGCTGCCCCCCACACAGTATAATGCTCCCACACAGTATAATGCTCCCACACAGTATAATGCCCCCACATAGTATAATGCTCCCACACAGTATAATGCCCCCACACAGTATAATGCCCCCACACAGTATAATGCCCCCACACAGTATAATGCTCCCACACAGTATAATGCCCCCACACAGTATAATGCCCCACACAGTATAATGCTCCCACACAGTATAATGCCCCCACACAGTATAAAGCCCCACACAGTATAATGCTCCCACACAGTATAATGCCCCCACACAGTATAATGCCCCCACACAGTATAATGACCCCACACAGTATAATGCTCCCACACAGTATAATGCCCCCACACAGTATAATGCTCCCACACAGTATAATGCCCCCACACAGTATAATGCCCCCACACAGTATAATGCCCCCACACAGTATAATGCCCCCACACAGTATAATGCTCCCACACAGTATAATGCTCCCACACAGTATAATGCCCCCACACAGTATAATGCTCCCACACAGTATAATGCTCCCACACAGTATAATGCCCCCACACAGTATAATGCCCCCACACAGTATAATGCTCCCACACAGTATAATGCCCCCACACAGTATAATGCCCCCACACAGTATAATGCTCCCATAGCTGCCCCCCACACAGTATAATGCTCCCACACAGTATAATGCTCCCACACAGTATAATGCTCCCACACAGTATAATGCCCCCACACAGTATAATGCTCCCACACAGTATAATGCTCCCACACAGTATAATGCCCCCACACAGTATAATGCCCCCACACAGTATAATGCTCCCACACAGTATAATGCTCCCACACAGTATAATGCTCCCACACAGTATAATGCTCCCACACAGTATAATGCCCCCACACAGTATAATGCTCCCACACAGTATAATGCTCCCACACAGTATAATGCCCCCACACAGTATAATGCCCCCACACAGTATAATGCCCCCACACAGTATAATGCTCCCACACAGTATAATGCTCCCACACAGTATAATGCCCCCACACAGTATAATGCCCCCACACAGTATAATGCTCCCACAGCTGCCCCCCACACAGTATAATGCTCCCACACAGTATAATGCTCCCACACAGTATAATGCCCCCACATAGTATAATGCTCCCACACAGTATAATGCCCCCACACAGTATAATGCCCCCACACAGTATAATGCCCCCACACAGTATAATGCTCCCACACAGTATAATGCCCCCACACAGTATAATGCCCCACACAGTATAATGCTCCCACACAGTATAATGCCCCCACACAGTATAAAGCCCCACACAGTATAATGCTCCCACACAGTATAATGCCCCCACACAGTATAATGCCCCCACACAGTATAATGCCCCCACACAGTATAATGCTCCCACACAGTATAATGCCCCCACACAGTATAATGCTCCCACACAGTATAATGCCCCCACACAGTATAATGCCCCCACACAGTATAATGCCCCCACACAGTATAATGCCCCCACACAGTATAATGCTCCCACACAGTATAATGCCCCCACACAGTATAATGCCCCCACACAGTATAATGCCACCACACAGTATAATGCCCCCACACAGTATAATGCCCCCACACAGTATAATGCCCCCACACAGTATAATGCTCCCACACAGTATAATGCTCCCACACAGTATAATGCCCCCACACAGTATAATGCGCCCACACAGTATAATGCTCCCACACAGTATAATGCCCCCACACAGTATAATGCTCCCACACAGTATAATGCCCCCACACAGTATAATGCTCCCACACAGTATAATGCTCCCACACAGTATAATGCCCCCACACAGTATAATGCTCCCACAGTATAATGCTCCCACACAGTATAATGCCCCCACACAGTATAATGCCCCCACACAGTATAATGCTCCCACACAGTATAATGCTCCCACACAGTATAATGCCCCCACACAGTATAATGCCCCCACACAGTATAATGCTCCCACACAGTATAATGCCCCCACACAGTATAATGCCCCCACACAGTATAATGCCCCCACACAGTATAATGCCCCCACACAGTATAATGCTCCCACACAGTATAATGCCCCCACACAGTATAATGCCCCCACACAGTATAATGCTCCCACACAGTATAATGCCCTCACACAGTATAATGCTCCCACACAGTATAATGCTCCCACACAGTATAATGCCCCCACAGTATAATGTCCCCACACAGTATAATGTCCCCACACAGTATAATGCCCCCACACAGTATAATGCTCCCACAGTATAATGCCCCCACAGTATAATGCCCCCACACAGTATAATGCCCCCACAGTATAATGCCCCCACACAGTATAATGCTCCCACACAGTATAATGCTCCCACACAGTATAATGCTCCCATAGTATAATGCTCCCACACAGTATAATGCCCCCACACAGTATAATGCCCCCACACAGTATAATGCCCCCACACAGTATAATGCCCCCACACGTTATAATGCCCCCACACAGTATAATGCCCCCACACAGTATAATGCTCCCACACAGTATAATGCCCCCACACAGTATAATGCTCCCATAGTATAATGCCCCCACACAGTATAATGCCCCCACACAGTATAATGCTCCCATAGTATAATGCCCCCACACAGTATAATGCCCCCACACAGTATAATGCCCCCACACAGTATAATGCTCCCACACAGTATAATGCCCCCACACAGTATAATGCCCCCACACAGTATAATGCTCCCACACAGTATAATGCCACCACACAGTATAATGCCCCCACACAGTATAATGCCCCCACACAGTATAATGCCCCCACACAGTATAATGCTCCCACACAGTATAATGCTCCCACACAGTATAATGCCCCCACACAGTATAATGCGCCCACACAGTATAATGCTCCCACACAGTATAATGCTCCCACACAGTATAATGCCCCCACACAGTATAATGCTCCCACACAGTATAATGCTCCCACACAGTATAATGCTCCCACACAGTATAATGCTCCCACACAGTATAATGCTCCCACACAGTATAATGCCCCCACACAGTATAATGCCCCCACACAGTATAATGCTCCCACACAGTATAATGCCCCCACACAGTATAATGCTCCCACACAGTATAATGCCCCCACACAGTATAATGCTCCCACACAGTATAATGCCCCCACACAGTATAATGCTCCCACACAGTATAATGCTCCCACACAGTATAATGCCCCCACACAGTATAATGCCCCCACACAGTATAATGCTCCCACACAGTATAATGCCCCCACACAGTATAATGCCCCCACACAGTATAATGCCCCCACACAGTATAATGCCCCCACACAGTATAATGCTCCCACACAGTATAATGCCCCCACACAGTATAATGCCCCCACACAGTATAATGCCCCCACACAGTATAATGCTCCCACACAGTATAATGCCCTCACACAGTATAATGCTCCCACACAGTATAATGCTCCCACACAGTATAATGCCCCCACAGTATAATGTCCCCACACAGTATAATGTCCCCACACAGTATAATGCCCCCACACAGTATAATGCTCCCACAGTATAATGCCCCCACAGTATAATGCCCCCACACAGTATAATGCCCCCACAGTATAATGCCCCCACACAGTATAATGCTCCCACACAGTATAATGCTCCCACACAGTATAATGCTCCCATAGTATAATGCTCCCACACAGTATAATGCCCCCACACAGTATAATGCCCCCACACAGTATAATGCCCCCACACAGTATAATGCCCCCACACAGTATAATGCCCCCACACAGTATAATGCTCCCACACAGTATAATGCCCCCACACAGTATAATGCTCCCATAGTATAATGCCCCCACACAGTATAATGCCCCCACACAGTATAATGCTCCCATAGTATAATGCCCCCACACAGTATAATGCCCCCACACAGTATAATGCCCCCACACAGTATAATGCTCCCACACAGTATAATGCCCCCACACAGTATAATGCTCCCATAGTATAATGCCCCCACACAGTATAATGCCCCCATAGTATAATGCCCCCACACGGTATAATGCTCCCATAGTATAATGCCCCCACACAGTATAATGCCCCCATAGTATAATGCCCCCACACGGTATAATGCCCCATACAGTATAACGGCCCCCATAACAGCCCCATACTGTATAATGCTCCCCATATCAGCCCCCACAGTATAGTGCCCCACATAGCTGCCCCCATACAGTAAAATGCCCCCCATACAGTATAATGCCCCCCATATGAGCTTCCCATACGTCAGCTCCTTGCTCCAGCATTGAATGGAACCGGGACCTCGGTGAGTGACTCACGACCCCCCGGAGGTCTTCACACGACCCCTCAGGGAAACGCGACCCACAGTGGGTAATGTATTATGTTGTATTGTGCAGTTTACGGAGGAGGGGGGGGGGGCTGTAATTTAACGGGCCTCCCTCCACCGCAAGCAACACAACATATTACAAGGCAACACAATACAACATGACACAATACATTACAACACAACACAATACATTACAGACTCTGCAGCTCATCTGCAGCTCCTCCGCATCGGCTCTTCCACTGCACTGGCTGGAAGACGTGTCACGTGACAACACGGTCACATGGTACACTAAGTGTACCATGTGACCGTAACACGGAAGTGCCAGCTTCACGGCACAGAAAATTTATTTTACAAGCATGTTGTATGGCAACGGGGGCCCATGGGCCCCCCAGGCTTAGGGCCCGGTCGCAACTGCGACCAATGCGACCCCTATAGCTACGCCACTGGGCTGAATAGCACTGTCTACAGGGGAAACTGTATAACATTGTCTACACGGGGGGGCTGAATAGCACTGTCTACAGGGGGGGCTGTATAACACTGTCTACAGGGGGGGCTGTATAGCACTGTCTACAGGGGGGGCTGTGTAGCACTGTCTACAGGGGGGGCTGTATAGCACTGTCTAGAGGGGGGCTGTATAGCACTGTCTACAGGGGGGGCTGTGTAGCACTGTCTACAGGGGGGGGCCGTATAGCACTGTCTACAAGGGGGCTGTATAGCACTGTCTACAGGGGGCTGTATGGCACTGTCTACAGGGGGGCTGTATAGCACTGTCTACAGGGGGGATGTATAGCACTGTTTATAGGGGGGCTGTATAGCACTGTCTACAGAGGGGCTGTATAGCACTGTCTACAGGGAGCCATATAGCACTGTCTATAGGGGGGCGGTGTACCACTGTCTACAAGGGGGCTGTATAGCACTGTCTACAGGGGGCTGTATGGCACTGTCTACAGGGGGGGCTGGATAGCACTGTTTACAGGGGGGCTGTATAGCACTGTCTACAGGGGGGCTGTATAGCACTGTTTACAGGGGGGCTGTATAGCACTGTCTACAGGGTGGGCTGTATAGCACTGTCTACAGGGGGGTTGTATAGCACTGTCTACAGGGGGGGCTATGTAGCACTGTCTACAGGGGGGGAGCTGTATAGCACTGTCTACAAGGGGGCTGTATAGCACTGTCTACAGGGGGCTGTATAGCACTGTTACAGGGGGGCTGTATAGCACTGTCTACAGGGGGGCTGTATAGCACTGTCTACAGGGGGGCTGTATAGCACTGTCTACAGGGGGGATGTATAGCACTGTTTATAGGGGGGCTGTATAGCACTGTCTACAGAGGGGCTGTATAGCACTGTCTACAGGGAGCCATATAGCACTGTCTATAGGGGGGCAGTATACCACTGTCTACAAGGGGGTTGTATAGCACTGTCTACAGGGGGGCTGTATAGCACTATCTACAGGGGGGGCTGTATAGCACTGTCTACAGGGGGGCTGTATAGCACTGTCTACAGGGGGCCATATAGCACTGTCTATAGGGGGGCGGTGTACCACTGTCTACAAGGGGGCTGTATAGCACTGTCTACAGGGGGCTGTATGGCACTGTCTACAGGGGGGGCTGTATAGCACTGTTTACAGGGGGGCTGTATAGCACTGTCTACAGGGGGGCTGTATAGCACTGTCTACAGGGTGGGCTGTATAGCACTGTCTAGAGGGGTGCTGTATAGCACTGTCTAGAGGGGGGCAGTATAGGACTGTCTACAGGGGGGCTGTATAGCACTGTCTACAGGGGGGCTGTATAGCACTGTCTACAGGGGGGGCTGTATAGCACTGTCTACAGGGGGGCTGTATAGCACTGTCTACAGGGGGGGCTGTATAGCACTGTCTACAGGGGGGGCTGTATAGCACTGTCTACAGGGGGGCATATAGTACTGTCTACAGGGGGGGCTGTATAACACTGTCTATTGGGGGGCTGTATAGCACTGTCTGCAGGGGGCTGCATAGCACTGTCTACAGGGGGGCTGTATCACACTGTCTACAGGGGGCCATATAGCACTGTCTATAGGGGGCGGTATACCACTGTCTACAAGGAGGCTGTATAGCACTGTCTACAGGGGGCTGTATAGCACAGTCTACACGGGGGGCTGTATAGCACTGTCTACAGGGGGGCTGTATAGCACTGTCTACAGGGGGGGGCTGTATAGCACTGTCTACAGGGGGGACGTATAGCACTGTCTACAGGGGGGCTGTATAGGACTGTCTACAGTGGGGCTGTATCGCACTGTCTACAGGGGGCCATATAGCACTGTCTATAGGGGGCGGTATACCACTGTCTACAAGGAGGCTGTATAGCACTGTCTACAGGGGGCTGTATAGCACTTATTACATGGGGGGCTGTATAGCACTGTCTACAGGGGGGCTGTATAGCACTGTCTACAGGGGGGGCTGTATAGCACTGTCTACAGGGGGGCCGTATAGCACTGTCTACAGGGGGGCTGTATAGGACTGTCTACAGGGAGGCTGTATAGCAATGTCTACAGGGGGGGCTGTATAGCACTTTCTAAAGGGGGGGCCTGTATAGCACTGTCTACAGGGGGCTGTATAGCACTGTCTACAGGGGGGCTGTATAGCACTGTCTACAGGGGGGGCTGTATAGCACTGTCTACGGGGGGGGGGGGCTGTATAGGACTGTCTACAGGGGGGCTGTATAGCACTGTCTATAGGGGGGGCTGTATAGCACTGTCTACAGGGGGGGCTGTATAACACTGTCTATTGGGGGGCTGTATAGCACTGTCTGAAGGGCTGCATAGCACTATCTAGAGGGGGCTGTATAGCACTGTCTACAGGGGGCCATATAGCACTGTCTATAGGGGGGCAGTATACCACTATCTACAAGGAGGCTGTATAGCACTGTCTACAGGGGGCTGTATAGAACTGTCTACAGGGGGGCTGTATAGCACTGTCTACAGGGGGGCTGTATAGCACTGTCTACAGGGGGGCTGTATAGCACTGTCTACAGGGGGGGCTGTATAGCAATGTCTACAGGGGGGACTGTATAGCTGTAATGTCGGGGTAGGGAGACAGACAGGTGAGCCCTAATCTACCCGCCACTCAGTCCCTGCCTACTTGCAAGGCCCGTCCTAGGCGACCGCGTACAACTGGGCGACGGTCCCTACGCTCAATATGTGCACGACAGACAAACAGACAAGGGTACACAGATCTAAGGGAAATTAGGCAGTTGCCCACGGCAACACCGTGAGCAACAAGAGTAGTGAACGAGCCGAGTCAAACCAGGAGTGTACGAGGTACCAAACGCAGAGCAAGAGCGTAGTCAGTAAAGCCAGGGTCAATTTGAAGCAAGGTCAATAATAATAGCAGGAACAGCAGAGCCAGGAAACAAGAGAGAATCACAGGCAGAGACAAGCAGGAAATGAAGGTATAAATAGACAGAGGGCGGGAGCTAGAACCGTCTGGCCAGGCTGTGATAGGTTCTCCCACTCCTCAGCCTACCAGCCTGAGTGGTAGCAGATCGAGTCACTCTATCAGACCTAGGAGCAGGTGCAGACTGATTAACCACGGGCGTCGACACAGAAGCTGTGTCTGGCAGATCCTTTACAATAGGGGTATGTTCACACGGCCAAATTTCAGACGTATACGAGGCGTATTTTGCCTCGTTTTACGTCTGGAAATACGTCTCAAATACGTCGTCAAACATCTGCCCATTACTTTCTATGGGTATAACGCTGTATTGTCCACACGACGCGTAATTTTACGCGTCGTACTGCAATTACGACGCGTAAAATTACGCCTCGTAAAAAGAAGTGCAGGACACTTCTTTGGACGTTTTTGGAGCTGTTTTCTCATAGACTCCAATTAAAACAGCTCCAAAAACGGACGTAAAAAACGCCGCGAAAACGGCGTGAAAACGCCACGAAAAATGCGAGTTGGTCAAAAAACGTCTGAAAAGCAGGGTCTGTTTTCCCTTGAAAACAGCTCTGGATTTTCAGACGTTTTTGTTGACTACGTGTGCACATACCCTAGCACTGTCTATAGGGTGGCTGTATGGTATTGTCTATGGGGGAGCTGTATAGCACTGTCTACAGGGGGGGGGGCTGTATAGCACTGTTTACAAGGGGGCTGTATAGCACTGTCTACAGGGGGGGCTGTATAGCACTATTTACACGGAGGACTGTATAGCATTGTCTACAGGGGGGGCTGTATAGCACTGTCTACAGGGGGCTGTATAGCACTGTCTACAGGGGGGGCTGTATAGCACTGTCTACAGGGGGCTGTATAGCACTGTCTACAGGGGGGGCTGTATAGCACTGTCTACAGGGGGGCTGTATAGCACTGTCTACAGGGGGCTGTATAGCACTGTCTACAGGGGGGGCTGTATAGCACTGTCTACAGGGGGGCTGTTTAGCACTGTCTACAAGGGGGCTGTATAGCACTGTCTACAGGGTGGCTGCATAGCACTTTCTACAGAGGGGCTGTATATCACTGTTTACAGGGGGGTCTGTATAGCACTGTCTACAGGGGGGGGGCTGTGTAGCACTGTCTACAGGGGGGCTGTATAGCACTGTCTACAGGGGAGTCTGTATAGCACTGTCTACAGGGGACTCTGTATAGCAATGTCTACAGTGGGGCTGTATAGCACTGTCTATAGGAGGCTGTATAGCACTGTCTACAGGGGGGGCTGTATAGTATTGTCTATTGGGGGCTGTATAGCACTGTCCACAGGGGGGGCCGTACAGCACTGTCTACAGGGTGAACTGTATGGCACAATCTACAGGGGGGCTGTATGGGACTATCTATAGGGGCACTATCTACAGGGGCCACTATCTACAAGGGGGGCTGTGTGTGGCACCCAGGGGAGGGGGGCCCAGTCAAAAGTTTGCTATGGGACCCAGTGTTTCCTAGTTACGCCCCTGGTTAGCTGCCTTGAACATACTGTACATACCGGCCAATCCAGAGACTTTCAAGGCAGAGGTCGAGCACCTGGGCCACAGAGTGAAGGAAGTTGAAAATTCCATCGAAATTGTCTACTCAAAACGTTAATCCAATACCCTACATATTCCTCGTATAGGAGAGGGGCCTCTTCTCTGCTGCAGGAGACACATACCCCACATGTCTGCCTGCTGTAATGGTTATTATCCGGTCTGTTATCACAGCATATTAGCAGTTTCGAAGGCTGAAGGAGTCTCTATTACAATTCACAAGACTTCGGTAAGTCTTCTCCATCATTTGGCGCAGTGCGTGGATATGACGCAACAATTACGTCTGGCCAACATCTGAAAGATTTGACATTCACCAGACAAGGACTTCACTTCTCTCAACCCCACGTAATTGCGACCACAGGCTGCGTTACATTGTTACCTCCCGTTCCTTGTTAGACAGATCTCCCGGGACTGGTATTGAATCGATCTTACTTTAGATCCCGCAATTGTATAGATTTACTTGTCAATAAGAGATTGGCCGACGAGGAATGGGACATGGAAACTCAATGGCAATGTTTTGGATGACCTTGTATGTCCTGCTGACCTCTGACGAGCGGTGACACATCGAAACTATTCTACTAGTTCTCCGGTTCATTGGGAGGCTAAAATGTGTTCTTTTTATTTCCCAAACTAATCTCTCTAAAATCTAAACATAGACGTTACCTCTAATCTGGAGACTGCGAGAGGCTCTGTGATACAATATGTGAAAAGCGCTAGCTCCTTCGTTTCTGGGAATTTTCGAGGGTCTCCGCTCAAAAAAAAAACAAAAAAACTCCACCTCTGTTACCTTTGGAAGGTCTTAATGATATGCATAAATGTAATTTCCCCTTTAACTATTTAGTTGGCGGTAGGACACTTCCGCGGGAGCTGATGGACCCTATTGTAAGTCAATGGGGTCGGACGGTCACTGTTGGGATCTATCATGCGATGGTTTCGGAACAGCCTTTTGGTCTCCGTTATAAAGGGACGCAGACTAACTTTTTTTATTCTTGAACTTGTTCCCCTGAATCAGTTGAGATACGAGAAGAATTTAATTAAAAGAAACAAATAACCCTCCATCCGTCATCCGGGGAAAAACGCTGCATATGTTCAATTACAGAGAATTATACATCGACTGATAATAAATAACTGACTTTCCGCCATAAATTGCGATCCTGCAAGAGATTATTCACCTCCGTGTAACTTGTAGGAAAATTCCAGATTACAAATGGTTTCATAAATCTGGTGCTGAAGAACAATATGATTTTCTGCCTCTCTAATTGATTCTTAATGAGTCTCCGCTCGTTTATTTTGCAGATCCATAAAACATCTGTGTCCCTCAAACTCACTTTGTTTTCCTTTTTTTTTTTTGCACAGAAGTCATTAAAGTGCTTATCTGGGTCACAAAGAATATTTCCAAAATCCTATTAGAGTATTCTGAGTAAATGAGGGGAGTTCCTCACTTGGGGTTTCCATCTTATAGCCGGAGTGGAGAACAGTTATAAAGAATGTCTCTCTCTCTCTCTCCTCTCTCTCTCTCTCTCTCTCTCTGGAGGACCTTTTACATTACATGGACAGCACATTGATTTCAATAGCCAACATGCAATGCCTTATTTCTCCTGTGGTGGTGCTGTGGGGAAATTGAACACTTACTAGCAGAGTTCCCTCACTTATTACAGATCATTGATTGAGGTCCCAGCAGTAGGACAACCTGTTATCAGATTATCACGACCGTTGTAAAAAAAAGGATTGTAAAAAGCAAAAAACTTTTAGGAATTAAACTATGAAAGTGAGAAAATCTCATAATAACTATAACCTTAAAGCAGATGTCTAGAAAACCGATTTTCAAACCGATTTTCATACACTATATATATATATTTATTAGGGCCTCATGCACACTACTATAGTGAGCTTACGGGCTGCAAAACTTTGGATCTGTTTTTGTCCGCAAAAAAAACTTTTGCTATGCATCCGTGTTATCTGGATTCATGGATCCTCAGCAAACAAAAATTATCTGACCAGTCTGTGAAGTCGCAAATCCGGGCCGTAAAATGGCTTGTCTTGAGTCTTTAGGGCGGAAATTTGCGGCCCCAGCACAGATCCATAAAAAACAAACACAGTCATGTGCATGGGGCCATAGGAATGAATGGGTCCGCAATTTCTCCACCAAAATGCGGATAAATTGTGGACACAAAAGCACAGTCGTGTGCATGAGGTCTAAGAAATTCTGAACGAACAACTAATGACCTTTCCACTGGATAGGTCATTGGTAAATGATCGTTGGGGTCCAACACCTGGACCCTGCATCGATCTGCTGCTCCGGCTGCCTCCAGGCACTGGACGTCCATGCCGGAAGCAGATGGCTCCGACCACTGCATAACGGCCGTGCTGTAGAACTGCAGTTCTGCTTCTATCCACTTGAGTACTGCAGCCCGGCCGCTATTCTGTGACCGGAGCCATCTGCTTCCGGCATGGACTTCCGAAGCTGCCAAAGAAGCTGATCGGTGGGGGGTCTGGGTGTCGGATCCCCACCGATCATATACTGATGACCTATTCAGGGGAAAGGTCATTAGTTGTCTGTTAGTGGCCAACCCTTTTAATAGAGGGAGGGTGCTCTGTGTCAGGATCGTCACCTTTTGGTGATCCTCATTTCTTGGGCTTTGTGTAATGCTTAAATTCCCCTCTGGTGGTGCTGAGGGGATTCCACCGGACACTAGGGTAGGGGGGGGGGGGGAATCCTCTGGATACAAGGGATTTGAGCACTTAAAGGGGTAGTTTCATGAAAACAACTCCTGCCCATATGCCCTATAAGGGCATGTAGATGTAATAGAGAGGGTACCCCACTCGGGAACCCCCTCAATGAGATAAAATGCTCTGGCAGACTAAAGTCATCCATGTGTTTCATGGACGGCCATTTATTTAAATAGCCACCATGTAATACTTCATTAGTGGTTGGAAACGGGCCCCATATAAAAGGGGTTTTCTGTAATGAGACAACTTATTCAACACAGAATACCAGAAGATGAGCCAGCAAACCATTAGATACCAAGGAAAACCAACTTTGTTTAGTAAAATACTGAATGCAAAGCACTTGATGGCTCTATGGGCTGCAACACTAAACAGTACCGATGTGTCCTTCCTTACGTTTTCCACATCTCAACATGTCCTGAGATGTGTGGTACGAGATGACCAGCTTTCAATAAAAATATGATTTTGTGATACTCTGTCACGAGATGTCTATGTGTGGCCATCCAGTGGTTGTGACGTGATTTGCAGTCTGTCAACGGTTTTGATAGCATGTCGCGATATTGTATTTAATTTGTTTCATGAGAAATTAGAGTCCTTAACCAAATTCAAGGTAATGGTAACACATCTGTAGGTACTATGGATTGTGAAATTATTCAATGGGCAGCAGGGAAAAAGTAGGAAACACACCAGGGACTGTAGAATCAACCAAAGTTCAAAAATGACTAGAGAACTAACTCCATGTAAACAAGGGTCTGCAGCGGATCCTCTTCTGTGATCGTATGATTATTCTCAGGACAATTGTCTAAAACAAACATTTCACAGTCAGAATAAAAAGATGTCCGGAATGGGACTACAATGATTTTTGGAATAGCAAAATATAATTCCTCAAATCCACTGAGATGCAAGGTGCCACCATACCATATATCATGTCAACACTAACTGAACCTCTGTGGAAATATGAAATCCCTGAAATAATATATCATATCTATTATGTATTCTTCCTACTTGTGAATCTATTTATTTTGTTTGTGATACCAAACTGCGTTATAATTGATTTATTATTTCAAAAATTTGATAGAGGACTAGACTCCAAATGTTGCACCTTGTTTTCTGTTTGGAAGAAAACAAAACCCTCTATCGTCCTGTGTAAAACCTTACGCACCTGGCTGTATTACAGCCTCGTAAAACCTCAGGCTGGGTTCACACGACCTATTTTCAGGCGTAAACGAGGCGTATTATGCCTCGATTTACGCCTGAAAATAGGGCTCCAATACGTCGGCAAACATCTGCCCATTCATTTGAATGGGTTTGCCGACGTACTGTGCAGACGACCTGTAATTTACACGTCGTCGTTTGACAGCTGTCAAAAGACGACGCGTAAAATAAGGGTATGTTCACACGCACTAATTACGGACGTAATTCGGGCGTTTTTGCCCCGAATTACGTCTGAAAAAAGCGCCTCGATAGCGTTGACAAACATCTGCCCATTGAAAGCAATGGGCTGACGTTTGTCTGTTCACACGAGGCGTATATTTACACGCCGCTGTCAAATGACGGCGCGTAAATAGACGCCCGCGTCAAAGAAGTGACCTGTCACTTCTTGGGGCGTAATTGGAGCCGTTATTCATTGACTCCAATGAAAAGCAGCGCCAATTACGTCCGTAATGGACGCGGCGTTCAAGCGCCTGCACATGCCGTTACGGCTGAAATTACGGGGATGTTTCCTCCTGAAAACATCCCCGTAATTTCGTCCATACGGACGCTGCCGTGTGAACATACCCTTACGCGTCGTCGTTTGACAGCTGTCAAAAGACGACGCGTAAACTTACAGCCTCGTCAAAAGAAGTGCAGGACACTTCTTGGGACGTTTTTGGAGCCGTTTTCTCATAGACTCTATTGAAAACAGCTCCAAAAACGGCCGAAAAAACGGCGCGATAATGGCGCGAAAAACGGCGCAAAAAACGTGAGTTGCTCAAAAAACGTCTGAAAATCAGATGCTGTTTTCCCTTGAAAACAGCTCCGTATTTTCAGACGTTTTTGGCTCAGCGTGTGAATATACCCTCAGAGTTGTCTATAATACAGTTCCTATAGAAGACCAAGGGGCCATACTGTACCCCTGTATGCCACTCGTTTTTTTAATGGATTTTTTTTATTGTTGTGGAATGCCTTATCGGATTTCACATTATGGAGATATTCTCTTCTAGAAGAATTGTCCTGCCACACGGAGCCGCACTGAGCACCGTCCGTATCGTGGCACATGGAGCGCCTATGCAGCAGTACAATGCCACAAGGAACCGGTGTGCTGCCATACACCCTCCTGAACACTGCTCTGCCCTGTGTATGAGGCTTAGAGGTTCATCTTTACGGCATACATTCTGCTCCTTACATTGACACTATACAGATGTTGTATTTGCTGAAGGCACCAGAGGCTTCTATCCCCTATTATCTGAATCCCTTATGTTACTGAGGACATTACATATAAAGTCAAGTTCTGCTCTCCCGAACGTCTTTCTTTAATGAAAAGAGGAACGGATCTTGGCACAAAGGAAAAGGGGAAATCTTTTTTCCAATATTTCCATAAGGATCATTTCCCCGTTTTCATGCCAAAATCTCAGTCCCTTTTTAAATCACACAAGACGTACGGGAGAGTGGAATTCTTCAACTTATTGCAGCCATAAGGTTTTAATGGTTGCACATTGTGTCTCATTTGGATCACCAGAAGGTCTTAAAGGGGTTGTCAGCGAACGGACAACTGATGAACTAACCACAGGATAGGTCATGAGTATATGATCGGTGGGCTTCCGACACCCGGACTCCGCACTTATAAGCTGCTCTGGCTGCCTCTGGGCAATGGATGTTACGATGGGTATGCAGTATTTGGAGCTGGAAGCAGATGGCTCCATACACTGCATAGCAGCCGTGCTGCAGAACAACAACTCTACTCCTATTCACTCAAATAGGAGCATTGCTGCAGTACTGTAGCTCGGCCGCTGTTCCCTGACCAGAGCCATTTGCTTCCGGAATGGACATCCGGAGCCCGGAGGCAGACGAAGCAGCTGATCTGTGTGGGATATGGGTGTCAGACGCCACCGATCATATACTGGTGACCTATTTTGAGGATAGGTCATCAGTTGTCTGTGTGTGGACAACCCCTTTAACTTTGGCAATTTGTTTCTTGCATTTTTTTTTTATTACTTGGACACCAAACTACTGGATACAAAAGACTGGGGTAAGAAACCCGAACCCCAGGTTACCAAAACCTGAGACAAAGCGGTGAAAACAATGGATACCGAGCAAAGAAACTGGCAAACTGGAGACTTGAGGGAAGGGCACATTTTTGGGCTTTTCTCACCTGTACAAAGTGTATTCCCCCATTGCTATGACCTCTTCATAGTTGCTTCTCTATAATGGTCAGCACATGGCAACATGTGTGCATGGTACTTAGATGGCAGAACACGGAGTGCCTACGGGAAGATGATATACATGGCCGCCATAAGATAACACATTCCCTACTTCTTTAGGATGTGTCTGTAATGACGGGGTAGGGAGACAGACAGGTGAGCCCTAATCTACCCGCCACTCAGTCCCTGCCTACTTGCAACGACCCGTCCTAAGCGACGGGGTACAACTGGGCGACGGTCCCTACGCTCAGTAAGTGCAAGACAGACAAACAGACAAGGGTACACAGAAGCTAGGGAAACGGGGCAGCTGCCCATGGAGATACCGTGAGCAACAAGAGTAGTGAACGAGCCGAGTCAAACCAGGAGAGAACGAGGTACAAAACGCTGAGCAGGAGAGTGGTCAGAAAGCCAATGTCAATAACAAGCGGATGATGAGTAGTACAAGCAGTAGCAGCAAGGCCAGGAAACAAGCAGAGCAGAATCACAGGTAAAGGAGGAACAGGAAAGGCAGGTATAAATAGACAGTGGGCGGGAGCTAGCTCCGTCTGGCCAGGCTGTGATAGGCTCTCCCGCTCCTAAGCCTGCCATCCTGAGTGGTGGAAGATGGAGTTAGTCTCACAGACTTAGGAGCAGGTGCAGACTGATTGCCCACGGGCGTCGACACAGAAGCTGTGTCTGGCAAATTCTTTACAGTGTCCTGCCATGATTTTCAAAAATGCATGAAAAAACATGTCCATGTGCCCCTGTATAAAATCAGAGATGCAGCATTGCCCCATAGCAGGCTATAGGCACCATGTATAGGTCCACTAAACAGGAATCAATATATGCTGCGTGCATGAGTCCTAAGTATACACGTGGTCACCGTGAAGGAACCCGAATATCAGCTCACTAACGTGCACACTGGTCTGGAAGACTCGGACATGAATACTGTCATTTCACTCCACATGGGACATGAACCAGGTAATCCGTGAAGCTTTTAGTCAACTCGGGAGATCCAAACAAGACAAAGGATGTAAAACACAAGTCTTACATATATCACTAATTGCTTTAATTAAAAATGTCACACCTTCCTTGCTGGAGCCTTTTTTCATTGCCACCAGCGGTTATTAAGGGGCTGAGGCTGAGCGTGTGCATCCAGGCTGAATATAATGCTCAGCATTCAGTAATTAAGAGTCTGGCGCTAATTTGGCTGCTGCTCGACGGTGAAAGCATCAAAAACAACACAGATCTTACATCAAGGGAAAAGGAAATCCTCCTAAACACATATACAGAATAGACACTATTGACCCCTGTAGATAGTGCCCCCTCCCCCTTGTAGACAGTGCCATATAGCCCCCTGTGTAGATAGTGCCCCCTGTAGATAGTGCCCCCCACATCCCCCTTGTAGATAGTGCCATACAGTCCCCTGTGTAGATAGTGCCTCCCGCAGATAGTGTCACCCACCTCCCCCTTTTAGATAATGCCATACAGCCCCGACTGAAGATAGTACCCCCACCTCCTCCTTGTAGATATTGCCATACATTTGCCCCAGTAGATATTTCCCTCACATCCCCCTTGTAGATAGTGCCATATAGCCCCCACCGTAGATGGTGCCCCACCTCCTCCTTGTAGATATTGCCATACAGCTTCCCCAGTAGATAGTGCCCCACCTCCTCCCTATAGATAGTACCAATAGTGCCATACAGCCCCCCTGTAGATAGTATCCCACACCTTCCCCTTGTATATAGTGCCATATAGCCTCCCTTGTAGATAGTGCCCCCCAACCAAATAAAACAAGAACAATTATACTCACCTAGGCCCCGTTCCCGCAACAAACGATGTTGCTCCACAGCATCCTCAATGCCAACGGGATCCTTGCGTAGGCCTGTGTGATCCAGTGACGATCGTGGCCTGTAGTCTAGTAAATGGCAGAGCAGGGATATACCGAACTACGCAGATACTATTGAATGTGGCATCGCTGCTAGCGGCACCACCAGGCATGGAGAGTACTGTAGCAGTCACTATGGCTGGTACAGCGGTAGTTACTCCACTGTTCACATGGGTTTGCTTTTTGCCGAATTGAGGAGAATAATCGAGTTGGCCAATGAATTCTATGGAAAGGTTTATAGGGCAACCTGCATATCGGTTGTGAAAATTCACTTACCTGTACAGGGACCAGTTCTGACGATCTACGTGTTTCCTGTTTTCGGTTTTGGTTATTCATATAAACAGGTGCAGCTAGACATCTCCATGACAACATCAATACCAATCAAGCCCAATCTCACCTTTTGGCATTTTTATTCCTAATTTCATGTTCATTAGTGCGGCAGCTGGTTCGCCGGATCGCGGGACATGTCACTCCAAGTCTATTCTGAATTTTGTCATGTACTGGCTGTCAGGAAAAAAATTTAAAGGTGTTTTTTTCTTCCTAATTATCATTCGTTTGTCATTTATCGCTGCATCACTTATACATTTTACATTTATGATTAGTCCCTGAATTAGGAGAATTTAGTAAGTTTATGTAAAATCCTAAATAACACTTATCACACTCAGCTCAGGCACTGCAGGAAAGGGCTGGGCACTTCATAAAGTCCAGGGTGGTTATGGGCTAATTTAACATTAAAGTCCGGTGCGCGCGCTGCCCCTTTAAGAGATGGCACCCTTCCGGACCCGGCCGAGGTGAGTGGAAGTGAGCACTGGCGTCTCATGAGGAGGAGACTGGGGGCAGCGCTCGCCGACCCATGGCTGCGACCAACAGGAGGTGAGTGAACCTGACGGCCCGCAGCCATGGACATGACAGAATCCCCCTCTTATGCCCCCTCTTCTTGGGCCAGAGCGAGAGAGAAACTTCTTCATGGAAGGAGTTGGGGATCCTGAGGGTAGGAGGCCAAAGTTTGTAGGCAACATGTTTGATCTTCTGCAGGATCTCGAAGGGTCAGAGGAACCTGGGAGCAAATTTGTATGATAGCACCCTTAGTCGAATATTCCTGGAGGACAGCCAGACATTCGTGCCAGGAAGAAACTGAGGTGATTCTCTTCTCCTTCAGTTTCTATTGGTCGATCGCCAGCAGGACGGAGGATCGATTCTGCTGCCAGATCTGCAGAAAGTCCCTAAAAGCAGTATCAGCCGCTGCTACCTCGGATGTATCAAGCACCGGGAGAGGAATTCGTGGGTGTTTGCCACAGATGATAAAGAACGGTTTATTCCTTGTGGACTCGCTGGTGTGATTATTGTAGGAGAATTCAGCCCATGGGAGCAACTGCACCCAGTTATCATGCTGCTTGTAGATGAAGTGGCGTAATTAGTTCTCCAAGATCTGATTGATCCTCTAGACCTGACCATTGGACTGAGGATGGTAGGCCGAGGAAAAGTCCAACTTTACACTTAGGAGTCCACAGAGGGCTCTCCAGAACTTCGAGGTGAACTGAACCCCCGATCAGACACAATATACTGTGGCAAGCCATGCAGGCGGAAGATGTGTTTGGATGAACAGCTTGGCCAGTTGAGGAGCAGAAGGAAGACCGGTCAGAGGAACGAAGTGGGCCATCTTGGAAAATCGATCCACCACCACCCAGACAGTACTGCATCCAGCAGAGAGAGGTAGGTCAGTAATAAAGTCCATAGCTATATGCTGCCAGGGAGCATCGGGCACAGGCAATGACTGAGCAGGCCAGCAGGTCTAGAGTGAGCGACCTTGTTAGCTGCACACACAGAGCAAGAAGAAATAAAGTCCATAATGTCCTTGGGCAACGTGGTCCGCCAGAAATGACGGGCAATCCCAGGTCTTACGGGTCCCCGCATGACCTGCCAGTCTAGAGGAGTGTCGCCAGCGGAGGATTCTCCCTCTGTCAGCCAGGCGCACAACAGTCCTCCCTGGAGGAATGTCCTCAACTTGCAGGGGATTGACAGAGACAATGCAAGACGGATCAATAATGTTCTGTGGAATTTCCATGGTGTCTTCTGTCTCGAAAGACCTGGACAAGGCATCGTCCCTCACATTCTTGTCGGCCGTTTGATAATGGAGCTCAAACTGGAACCTGGTAAAGAACAGTGACCACCTGGCCTGACGAGAGTTCAGCCGTTGGGCCGTCTGAAAATAGGTGAGGTTCTTGTGGTCCGTAAAAATCAGGATGGGATGAGTTGCTTCCCTCTAGTAGATGTCTCCACACTTCCAGAGCCAATTTGATGGCCAGTAACTCCCGATCCCAAATCGAGTAGTTGCGTTCTGCGGAAGAGAAGATATCCACATACCATTGACTTGCCCTTGGAACCTCTCTGGAACAGCCCAGGAAGCGTAGAGCAGCTTTTTCAAGCACGCACTTCTCCAACTTGGCGTACAGATGATTCTCCCATAACCGCAGCAAGACTTGATGGACATGTCTCTAATGCGTCATAGGATCTGGAGAAAAAAATCAAGATGTCATCAAGATAGACTACAACACAAGCATAGAGGAGGTCACGGAAAATGTCATTAACGAACTCCTGGAAGACCGCGGGAGCATTACACAGGCCGAAGGGCATTACTAGATATTCATAGTGTCCATCACAGGTGATAAATGCAGTCTTCCATTCATCACCCTGGTGAATCCGGATTAGATTGTAAGCCACACGCAGGTCTAGTTTGGAAAAAATCTTGGCACCACGTATACGATCAAACAATTCAGAGATCAGTGGCAACGGATACTTATTTTTCACCGTGATTTGGTTGAGATCCCGGTAGTCAATACAAGGACGCAGGGAGCCATCCTTCTTTTTGACGAAGAAGAACCCGGCTCCTGCCGGGGAGGAGGACTTCCGTATGAAGCCCCTCTCCAAGTTCTCTTTAACATAGGCGGACATAGACAGAGTCTCTGGCAAGGAGAGAGGATATATCCTACCACGGGGAAGGGATGCACCAGGAATCAGCTCGATAGGAGAGTCATACGCCCAGTGTGGGGGCAGTGTCTCCGCCTCCCTTTTGCTGAAGACGTCCGATAATACAGCATTATGACCAGGCAATCCTGCCAATGCCCGAGGCAGCGAAGGCTGAGCCAAACGAATCTGCACCAGGTATCGGCTGTGACATTCAGGGCCACACTGGAGAACCTCTCCAGAGTTTCAGTCCAGGACTGGGGAATGTATTCGGAGACAAGGCAGGCCCAGCAGCACAGGGTTAACGGCCTTGGATAGGACATAAAACGATAGAAGTTCGGAGTGGAGAGCCCCTACTTGGAGCCTCAGCGGCTTGGTCACAGCTATAACTGGGTCTGGCAGAGGTAGTCCATTTACCGATGCAACCATCAACGGTCTCTCCAGAGGGCTAGTGGGTAATTGAAGATCCACCAGGTCTCTACAAATGAAATTAGCAGCGGATCCAAAGTCCAGATACGCAGAGACCTGATGCGTTTTCTCACCGGACACTATGGTTACGGGTATGGACAATTTAGACGGGAGTCCTTTTTTGCCCAAGGTTGTCTCTCCTACCAACCCTAGGTTTTGGGGACACAGACGCACAAGATGGCATCTGAAGCCGCAATAAAGACAAAGTTTCGAAGTGCGTCTGCGTTGTCTTTCCTGGGTAGATAGCATACATTGGTCCATCCTCACAGACTCCTTAGGAGGATCGGCATCTGAGAGCGGCAGGGGTTGCTGCAAGGTAGAGACCGGACTAGGAAGTGCTCCCTCCCAACGAACCTCTTGGAGCCGTTCTCGGAGCCTTCTATCAATCCGGGCAGCCAGAAGGATGAGGTCATCCAGGGTAGATGGCAGGTCTCGAGCGGTAAGTTCGTCCTTAATTTTAGGAGACAGTCCATGCCAGAATGTAGCCACCAGGGCCTCATTGTTCCACAACAGTTCTCCCGCCAGGGTGCGGAAGTGGATGGCGTACTCGCCCACAGGGATGTCTCCTTGGCGTAGGTTCAGCAAAGAAGCCACTGCAGAGGAGACTCGTCCAGGCTCCTCAAACACTGTGCGAAATGTCCGGAGGAACCCCTGGAAGTCACGGGTCTCTGGTCCTTGTCTCTCCCAGATAGGGTTCGCCCATGCAAGGGCCTTGCCAGTAAGAAGAGAGATGATGAAAGCGACCCTTGCGCCATCAGACGAAAATGCCCTAGGATACAGGCTGAAGTGGATCTGGCACTGGTTCAAAAATACACGACAGGTGCCTGCGTCTTCATCATAGCGGTCAAGAAGTGGCAAAGAAAAACGAGGATCAACACTGCCAGGAGGTGTAGTCTGAGGACCAATACTGCCAGGAGGTGTAGTAGCTCGCGCTTCATGCCAACATGCAAGAATGTTCAAGGCCTGGAGGAGTTGGTCCTGTCGAGAACGGAGGTCCAGCATATCCGTCCGCATCTCTTGTGACGTCATCTTGGTCTTGAATCGACCAGCGGGGTCCATGGCCTGAGCGTACTGTCACGTAGGGTTTGTGGACCCGCTGGGCCGTACCGCCTTGGCTGGCCAACAGGGCGCAGGTCAATGTCTATAGTTCGTATAGGGTACCTGTGGCAGCACGGACAGTAGCAAGCCAGACTCGGCTGGGACTAGGCAGCGGATAGACATCAGGCGTGGAGTATCAGGACAGGCGTGGAATACAGCACAGCACAACTACAGCACAGCACGGCACTTGACCAGGATATCACGGGATACAGGATACAGGATAAACTGAGAACTGGAAAACACTGGGAGACCATTTGCTTAGACAAACTAGGATACGACAAACAACGCTCAGGCACTGCAGGAAAGGGCTGGGCCCTTCTTATAGTCCAGGGTGCTTGTGGGCTAATTTAACATTAAAGTTCGGTGGGCGCACTGCCCCTTTAAGAGCGGGCACGAGCGTTCGCGCGCACCCTACAGGACCCGGCCGAGGTGAGTGGAAGTGAGCGCTGGCGTCTCCTGAGGAGTGGACTGGGGCCAGCGCTCGCCGACCCATGGCTGCAACCGTCAGGAGGTGAGTGAACCTGACGGCCCGCAGCCATGGACATGACACCTTCTTGGTCACACTTATCCCATTTCTTGAACATTTCTCAAAATTACATTGCACAGAAGGTCCCATCCCATTTTGCTGGCTTTGACTGAACTCCAATGTCTCTTCTCAACATTTTCCCTTTAAAGGGGTTTTCCGTTCCCATAAAATTGATGGCCTATCCTATGTGATCGGTGGGGATCCAACTCCTGGCAACCGTGCCGATCACCTGTTTTGAAGGTGCCGCAGCACTCGTATCACTGCTTATACTGTGAATCGCCGACACACTTGTAGTGGCGGTTCACAGCCTTCTTCCATTGAAGTGAATGGGAGAAGGCTGTAATACTGTGAACCGCCGCTACAAGTGTGTAGATGAGCAGATAAGGAATGAAGGGGAAGCAGCACCGTACAAATACTGCCGTCCCTTCAAAACAGCTGATCAGCGGGGGTGCCAGGAGTTGGACCCCCACCGATCACATATTGATGGCCTATTCTGAGGATAGGCCATCAATTTTATGGGACTGGAAAACCTCTTTAAGTATCCTCAATCAGCTATCCACAGAATAGTTGATACATGTGAATAGCTGGAATACTCTTTTAAGGCAGATTGAAGTCATAAGCATTCAGCACTCTCTATCATAACTAGTTGAGCCGGTGTGCGCCCTGTTCATACACTGATGTCGGTCATTGTCATGGAGCTCTATATGACATAAAAGCTCTTGATAAGCAGAGATCTTTTTTAAGCTTGTCATGTTATGTGACTTTAGAGTTGAGTTCATAGTACCTCATGTTTCCTACAGCACGCATGATCATTGACATGTAGAGAATAGCGCCGTACTCTGCAATCTCCATTATTCTGTATCCAGACAGGATTTTGTGTTCCTTTATAATTGATATGACTGTCTTATGTATTTTTCATGTGTGGGCAGAGACACATTGAGTTATTATCATCGCTCATTCATGTGTAGAATTGCTGGGTAACCCCTGCGCTCCAGAACAATGACTATTGCCCCAGCCTTTGGCATGGTTGTACAGGCTCTAAGTTCTCCTGCACCCAAAACCAGAATCTGATGAGTGACTGTATATACTGTGCCTGGCATCCGTCTGAAAACGACATTTTGGGGGACCAATCATAAGAGACTCCTATCTGTCAGCAACTCTCCGCCGATCGGCACTGATGAGAACCCCCCGACCATGTAGATTCCCTAAGAGCAACTGTCCGACAGACAGCAGATCCCAGTACTCCTCTGCCTGTCCTTTCCAGCTAGATTTCAGGGCAGCTTTATATTGCACCCACTATTTTAGTCCTTGTTGGGATCTTATTTAAGTTCCTCTGTCTCATTACAGTGTGACTTTAAAGGAGTATTTCCAACTTAGACATTTTTGGCATATCCACAGGATATGCTCTAAATGTCCCAGTTCTGGGACCCGTGACTATATCGAGAACAAGGGTCACCCGACCCCTGCTTCACCTGGTGTGCAGATCTCAAGCTTCCAATTCCAGGAAGGGACTAGTGGAGTCACTCACGCGCGGAGCCATCTCCAGTCTGCTGTATGGGAGTAACGGAAACTGTTTCCATAATTTCCATTGAACTGAAAGGATCACGTGTGTCTATGACTTTGTAAAACGCCATCTAAAGACAATTCTAGTAACAGTTACTGGTAATAATATTATTATTCTTAGGTTTGAATGGTAAATATGAGTATAGACATATTTTCTTAAATGTCCCCCAAAGTTGATCCTCTGAAAAGGGAACAAGACTTGTTCTATGTTCCTCATACATGGGAAGTGATTGACTAGGACTTATCCATGGTCATCCGCAAACAGTAATCAATTGGTGTCGTTTTTTAGAAGCATGATGGGGTAACCATGGGCTGTATTCTACGTGCCCATGGTGTGCCCAGGTTCTTATTATAAGCCTTGTATGAGAGTGAGAATGACCTGGGCTCACTATGGATAGTCTCATTCCAAGTAGCCAACAGAAGTATATCAAGCAAAGTTCCCGAGCAACAAAACTGATAAAATAATAACAATTTGGCAAAGAGATGAAAGTAAAATATCTCTCAGCTTGAGCTCATCTCCCTGTTTTTTTTCCCTTCCTCTTCACATCTTTGTGGGAAGTGCCCTAATTAGAAAAGGCTGCACTCCATAGGAAACTTTTAATGCCCCCTCCCGAGCATAAACATTAACCAGCTCCATGTAAAGACGTGACACGGGGTATACTGAGTCTACTCCGACTGTGCAGCCAACACCCCGCCGCCGAGCCCACCTCCCCTATTACCCTTTTATAAATAATGGATCCAGACACCATAATGTTTACCATTCACTAGGGAGATCTGACAGGGCAGAACAGATAGAACAGATCCCCAGCCAAAACGTGTCGACTCGGGGGTGACAAATATGTCAAGGTTACTGCGTAATTCAAACCCCAATTCTCCTGTACCTAGTCCTCTGGGACACCCCTTTAGGACCGTATACAGACCTCCTCACAATTTATCCTGGCACCTGGTCGGCCCCGCGTTCCTCTCACAGACAGGTCTGCTTGTGGCCTCCATCACCGTCACTCTCCTTCGGTACTTTCTAGTACAAGCGTGAGCAGACCCTTGCCATTTTAAAGGGCCAGTGCACCAGATCTACTACCTATCTTTCCCTGGATGCAGGGAATCACTACTGCCTCTCCCACAGTAAAGATGCCCCCTAAGTGACCCCCACAAGATAGTGATGCTCTGTTAGTGCCCTCCATACAGTAGTGATGTCCCCTAAGTGACCCCCACAAGGTAGTGGTGCCCTGTTAGTGCGAACCACACAGTAGCAATGCCCCCTAAGTGCCTCCCCACACAGAACTAGTGTCCCTTAAAATAATAAAAGTAATACTCACCTAGCCCCGTTCCCACAATGAACGGAGTAGCTCATTCATCAGGCCTCTTCCGTCAGTGCATAGTGCAGACCTGCGCCAAGGTCAAGGGTCACAGATTGAATGATGGAGCAGGAAGCTGAAAGCTCCATGCTCCACCAATGTGTTTTATTTAATTTGTTCTTGAGGATGCAGATACTATTAAAAGTAGTGCCGGGTGGCCCGAGAACCTGCTACGTTGGTAGTTACACCACTGTATGCGATGAATATATAATCAGTGAGGACCCCCCGTAATCCAAAAAACAGGTGAAAAGGTGGCCATGCTTGTGTGGTTTATCTATCTTTCTATTAGATCTAATGACCCTCTAAGTAGATAACCCAGAAACCGAAACCGCTCTGGAACCAAACATTTTCTAGCTACACCCCTGTCAGACATTATTTATATCTGCAGTGTATACACCGATCACCAGTGGGACCCCTACCTCTGCCAACCTTGTCCGGCCCTGGATTGGGGTCCTAGAAGTCCAATCCCTGCCATTTAGATATTTAGGACATATTCATTGATTTACCTTCAAAATTTACTGAAATCTCAACTTTTTGACAATTTTTTTCTCTGGTTATTAATGATTGTGTCAATGTGGCCCGTCTTCATTACCTTCGGATATGCTGTATACATAGCAGGAATATTCTATCAATTTGCAGACATTTTGGAAACATTCCACATTTTTTAATCCGAGCCGATTTTCTGGGATGATATTGTTGTTACACAAAAATTAACTTTCCCTGTGATTCCTGGTCACACTCCTCCTGTAGACTAATCTGCTCACATGCTCGGTAATCTCACTCGCAGACTTGTCAGTGAAATTGAGGTGGAAATATAATGATTTTTAAGCTCATCTTCAGCACATTACTGTACCACCGGCTCGACTGGCAGTAGGAATTGATTTATGTTAAGCGGTGATTTGCATATGTTCAGGACGGTAATAGATTGGATGACAACAAGAGCAGAAGAAACACGCGGAATAAAGAAAAGCCACAAAAATGGTTTTGGTCGGAAAAATTCTCATCCAATATATCATCTGGCAAGTAGAAATCAGCCGGGCTACTTTATTTTTATTGGAGTAGGGTGAAGGGTGTTCAATTTTCATGCGGAATGATAGTAATGTATATAAGCCAGGTGTAGACTGAACATTTTCTGGGCCCCCCGGGAACAAGGGATGTGGGCCCCTTACCACTTATGATTAAAATCTGTCATTCATTACTTTTTGTTTGTGTGAAAGGAAGCAAAAGATTTAGAGTTCTTCAAAGTAAAAACAAAGAATCGACCCCTAAGGATATGTGGTGCAGTTAGACAGCTGTGGGCCTTCTTAATGCTCTTGGTCCTGGGTCAATGCCACATACCGGAATTGTAAGTCCACCCTTACTATAGGCATAATATTTACTTAAAGAGGTTTCCATACCAGTATGAGTTATGACATATTACTAGGAGAAACAATAACTTACTAATTGTGGGGTAACGACCACTGGGACCCCTATTGATCCCTAGAACAAAGGGTCCTTAAGGCTGAGTTGCAAAAAGGGGCCTCTGTGCTTACTGGTGTTGTGATCCCTTCGTTCTAGTGGTTGTTGGACGTCCCTAAATGTCCCCGAGGACAGACCACGACCCATCAAAAAGATCGGGCCATAATTTATATTGGTGGGAAAACTGCTTTACACGTATTTAAAGATTCTTTTTTATTATTATTGTTGTTATTATTATTATTTTAATATTATTATTAATAATTCGTTTTTCTCTAATTATAATTTTGTAAAGTTGAGGATTTGGGCAATGAAGCTAAATTTCTACCCCGGGCAATAGTCAAAAATTTTAGGCAAATCTATAATTGTTGTTAACAACAAATTGCGAAATTCCCTCCTGTATTTCCCCAATGTCCCCACATTGTGTTATGCTAATACATTCTGTGGACTTTTTATGGATGACGGTTAAACTTAAAGGGCTTTTCCAGGAAAACACATTGATGGTCTACCCATAAGATAGGCCATCAATCTGTATTCCCGGAAAATTATTATTTTTTGTTTATATGCTGTAATTGTAGTATGAGAAATAAGAGAAAATCCAGTCATTCTTACTCATACTCTGTAATATCCAGGTTCTTCTTGGCTAAGCTAAATGCTAACTACAATATTCATCTAAGCCAAAAATAGTGTTGGAATCGAAGATTCCAATATTTCTATTAGATAAGAGCATAAAAATATGGGGGATATCTTAAAAAGGATGTCTAATTTAGAGAACACAATTTCATACACCCTATTGGGGAATTCTGGTAATAGATGGTGGGTCCTCTGTTCAGGATCCTCATCTCTTGGTCAGAGTGGAGAGCGGTTACATAGAGCGTCTCTCTCTCTAGAGGACCCGTCCTGTATTACAGACAACACTTTGATATGAATGGTTCATGTGTAATGCCTCATTTCCCCTGTGGTGGCGCTGCAGGGAAATGATGCACTTACTGATAGATTTCCCTCCAGTGCACAAGCCCTTTGATTTCTCCTAGTAGTAGTTAAATAGCCATGGGTAGCTCTTAAATATTGTAAAAGATTTGGCCATAATTCTTCAACAGCAAACAAAGCACAGTGGAGAGATTTAGGGAGAAACAACAATAACGAGAGTAATGCTTGGATCAATCTCATGAGTGCATTCATTGATTTGTCAATTGTAAACAAATAGCTTTCTACATCAAATGACTATATAAAGCCAGGTGTTGGGACAGCACTTCTCGAATTAGAAAACACCAAAACAAACTATGTGCAAATACTGAAGAAGCAGGACATGCTGCAAGATTTATGCTCTGAAGCCTTTAGAATTGAGAGGAGTGCTCTGGAGTATAATACAGCAAGTAACTCAGGATCAGTACAGGATCAGTAATGTCATGTATGTACACAGTGACTCCACCAGCAGAATAGTGAGTGCAGCTCTGGAGTATAATACAGGATGTAACTCAGGATCAGTACAGGATAAGTAATGTAATGTATGTACATAGTGACTCCACCAGCAGAATAGTGAGTACAGCTCTGGAGTATAATACAGGATGTAACTCAGGATCAGTACAGGATAAGTAATGTAATGTATGTACATAGTGATTCCACCAGCAGAATAGTGAGTGCAGCTCTGGAGTATAATACAGTATATAACTCAGGATCAGTACAGGGTAAGTAATTTAATGTATGTACACAGTGACTCCACCAGCAGAATAATGAGTGCAGCTCTGGAGTATAATACAGGATGTAACTCAGGACCAGTACAGGATAAGTAATGTAATGTATGTGCACAGTGACTCCACCAGCAGCATAGTGAGTGCAGCTCTGGAGTATAATACAGGATGTAACTCAGGATCAGTACAGGATAAGTAATGTAATGTATGTACACAGTGACTCCACTAGCAGAATAGTGAGTGCAGCTCTGGAGTATAATACAGTATATAACTCAGGATCAGTACAGGGTAAGTAATTTAATGTATGTACACAGTGACTCCACCAGCAGAATAATGAGTGCAGCTCTGGAGTATAATACAGTATATAACTCAGGATCAGTACAGGGTAAGTAATGTAATGTATGTACACAGTGACTCCACCAGCAGAATAGTGAGTGCAGCTCTGGAGTATAATACAGGATGTAACTCAGGACCAGTACAGGATAAGTAATGTAATGTATGTGCACAGTGACTCCACCAGCAGCATAGTGAGTGCAGCTCTGGAGTATAATACAGGATGTAACTCAGGATCAGTACAGGATGAGTAATGTCATGTATGTACACAGTGACTCCACCAGCAGAATAGTGAGTGCAGCTCTGGAGTATAATACAGGATATAACTCAGGATCAGTACAGGATAAGTAATGTAATGTATGTATACAGTGACTCCACCAGCAGAATAGTGAGTGCAGCTCTGGAGTATAATACAGGATATAACTCAGGATCAGTACAGGATAAGTAATGTAATGTATGTATACAGTGACTCCACCAGCAGAATAGTGAGTGCAGCTCTGGAGTATAATATAGGATGTAACTCAGGATCAGTACAGGATAAGTAATGTAATGTATGTATACAGTGACTCCACCAGCAGAATAGTGAGTGCAATATTGTTTTACCAGTATTGAAGAACATGTAAAAGGTGATAGAGGGATTAGTGCAGTAAGGATTCAGGGGAGAAGGAACGTGTTGATGAGCAGATGCATTAGAATTTCTTAGTGTAAATTCTTGTACTTATGAACGTAGTTTAGCCCTTTGTGACGACTAGTTAATTTGTATGGCATTGGTTTGTCATGGGGTTGGGGATACTATAATAGTTTGAAATGTGGAAGATGTGAGAATGAATTGCCAAGGATCCCAGATATGCAGAACGTTAGAGTACCTGTGATTTTCTAATGCTAATCTCTCTTTAATAAAATATAGTTGGTCTACTTCAGTGAACCATTAAGCGACTGTGGATCTGTCTGTGGACCTCCAGAACTGGGGCCCCATAAGAAGCTTACAGCAGCTCCTACCAAAAGATACATGAAGAGTGTGTTTATTGTTTTGTTATCATTTTCTTCGGGGATATTTTATGAAGACCATTTCAGGCGTGATTGGGAAAGCTATGCTACATATATCAGCTTTTAGGGCTAACAATGCGTTTCAGAAGGCATAAAGATTCAAGAATGGACCACCAGATATGCATACATGTCCCTCCATCTAAGTTAAATTCTTAACATGTAGAATGTAGGGAAACATTACATTTTTAAACTTTAACTGGAGTAGTTTACCATTAAGTTTTTTTTTAGTGTGTTTTTTTTGGACCTTTACACAGTGGAAGGGGCCATGAAGTTTATGTAGAGGAACCCTATATGTAAACTGTAACTTAACCCCTTGCGTACCTTCGCCGTAATAGTACGTCGCTGGCCGCATATGCCAGCGTACCTTCGCCGTACTATTACGTCGAAGGATCAAACTGTCACTCTGTGAAATCACAAAGTGATAGCGACATGGCGGCAGCTGTCAGTGATAGCTGACCGCCTCTGTTGCCGTGCTGGGGACAGATCTGCATGCCCCGATGTCGGCGATTGCTGTGATTGGTCAGTCTTTAGAGACTGACCAATGACAGCTATCTATGACGTAGGAAACCGGAGAAAGCTCCTGTCAGCGTCTCTGATCTCCTCATTTCTGTGAGAACTGTGAGGAGATCGGAGAGTGACAGAAATACAGTCAAAAAACAGTCAAAAAACATCGTTTTTAGTGCCCATCTGCCCTTTATAGTGCCCATCTGCCCTTTATAGTTCCCATCTGCCCTTTATAGTGCCCATCATCCCTCAGAATATAACTAATATTATTCTTTAGTGCCCATTAGGGCCCAGCAGCCCTCTCCAGTGCCCACCAGCCATCTTTAGTGCCCACCAGCCATTTTAGTGCCCACCAGCAATCTTTGGTGCCCACCAGCCCCCTTTGCTGCTCATTATAGTGCCCATCAGTCCTCCCTAGTAACAATCAAACCTATATAATACTTTTCTTTAGTGCCCATCAGTATATTAGCCCCCTTTAGTGCCCATCAGCCCTCTTTACTGCCCTATCCTTTAGTTCTTCATAAAAAAAATATAAAAAAACAAAAAAAATAAATAAATACAAAAAAATACAAAAAAAGTTTTAGTAATTTAGTAGTAATTTTGTGTGCTACTTTTGCACGTCACAGTTTCTTCGCCAATACTGTTCAGGAATTTAGTTTTGCACGTCAGGGTTAGTGCAGTGTTATTACACACCCGTAATGTCTCGTCTATTTAGCGTGGAGGAGGCATATGCCATTTTATGTTCAGATACAGATAGAGAAAGCGCCAGTGAGGGTGGATCTGAGTTTGTGTTATCCTCCTCCAGTGATGATGAGGAACCCCCTCAGAAACGAAGCAGGGCTAGTGATCTGAATGAGCCCAGCACAAGTGACCCCAGCACCAGTGACCCCATATGGCTACCGCCTACCTCTTACACACCTGAAATTCCTGCGTTTACCTCTGCCCCTGGCATAAAAATAAATCCAACTGACTTTCAGGAAATAGATTTTTTTAAATGTTTTTTTTCGGATACTTTAGTTGACCTAATGGTTGTGCAAACAAATTTATATGCACAACAATTCTTAGGCAAAAATCCGACATCCCATTATGCCAGAACCCAAGCTTGGCACCCAACCAATGCAAATTAAATTGCAACCTTCTGGGGGCTCTTGCTCCACATGGGCCTTGTAAAAAAGCCAACCATCAAATCGTATTGGTCCACAGATATTTTGTACGATACACCTGTATTCCGTGCTGTGATACCATGAAAACGTTTTGAGGCCCTTTTAAAGTTTTTGCACTTTGCTGACAATGAGCAGTGCCCCCCCCCCCCCCCCCGGATCATCCAAATTTTGATAGGCTGTTCAAAATTAGGCCCATCATCACATATTTTAATTTGGTTTTTGCAGAAGTTTATGTTCCTGAAAAAAACATAGCCATTGATGAATCTTTAGTCCATTTCAAAGGACGGCTTCATTTCCGACAATACTTGCCAAACAAAAGAGCCAGATATGGCATAAAAATATATAAACTGTCCGAGAGCCAGTCTGGATACACACACTCCTTTCGTGTGTACGAGGGGAAAGACAAACAGATTAGTCCCCCAGAGTGCCCCCCAGTTCTTGGCACAAACGGTAAAATAGTGTGGGACCTGCTGCATCCTCTGATGGATAAGGGGTACCACCTATACCTCGACAACTTCTATACCAGCGTTCCGCTTTTTAAGTGCCTTGTTGAAAGGAAAACAATGGCCTGTGGCACTGCTCGCAGGAATCTAAAATACCTCCCAAAGCCTTTTCTTGCTGAGAAACTGTCAGTTGGCGAAACCAGGGCACGATATGATGAAAATGTGCTCCTGGTAAAATTCAGGGACAAAAAAGAGGTCCTCATGCTCTCCACAATGCATGGCAACACCACAAGCCCAGTTTCAGTGCGTGGAAAAAGCACCACTGTTTCAAAGCCTGTATGCATACAGGCCTACAACAAGCATATGGGAGGGGTGGATTTGGGAGATCAACTAATGAAGCCATACTGTGCCATGCGAAAGACGAAAGTATGGTACAAAAAACTGTCCGTATATTTAATTGAAATGGCCCTCCTCAATTCTTTTATTTTGTACCGAAGTGCTGGCAATCGTTCTAGGTACCTCGAGTACCTTGAAAAAGTAATTAAAAAATTAATTTTTAAAGACCAAGAGGAAGGAGCGAGTAGCAGGGCTTCAGGAAGTGAGGCAAATAGAATTGTCCCTGGCCAGCACTTCCCCAGTGAAGTCCCCCCAACGAAAAAAAAGAGCCATCCACAAAAAACGATGTCGCGTGTGCGTGAAGAGGGGTATCCGAAAGGATACAATATATCAATGCAGCACTTGCCCCTCCAAACCAGGGCTTTGCATGAAAGAATGTTTCAGAATTTACCATTCTTCAGTGGACTACTAATTTTTTTCATGCCATTTTCAGGATGTCCATAGAAACTTCATCTTAAATTTTATGTCACCTTCATTTAAAAATTGTCCACTTGTGCACCAATTGGATATATAAAACAAAACAAAAAATCATTATACCCCTAGATGAATACCACCATGGTGGCCCAAAATCACCCAAGCAAAAACTAGGCCTTGAAGAGCCTCATGGTACACCTTCACTTCCGGGCCTCACCGTGTGCCTCAATACAAAAAGGTCCTATATAGGGTATCAATGAACACAGGAAAAAAAAATGAATGAATTGTGAGTTCTTTTTTTTCTCATTGGTGCTTGATACATCCCCAAAATGTTTCATCAAACCCACGCGTTTGTAAAATAAATAAAAATTAAAATTCTACCAATTTTGTTTTAATTCCTAATCTGAAAAGTAAAATTTCTCACTATACCACTAGATGAATACCTTGAGCGGTGTCGTTTTCTTAATTGGGTCACATCTTGTGAGTTTCCTCTATATTGGTACCTCATGGGCTCTGAAAACACAATATGATGCCTGAAAAATATTCCAGCTGAATCTGTGATCAAAAACCAAATGGTGCTCCCTCCTTTCTGACCCTTGCCATGTGCCCATATAGCAGTTTACAGCCACATATGGGGTATTGCTGTAATCAAGAGAAAATGGGTAACAAATTGAGCAGTGCTCTTTCTCCTATTGCCCCTTGTATAAATGAAAAGTTTGGGGCTTAATCAACTTTTTATTGGAAAAAATGCAAATTTTCACTTTCACTGCCCAATGTTTATGACTTCTATGAAACATCTGTGGAGTCCAAATGCTCACTACACCCCTAAAACAAAATCCTCAATGGGTGTAGTTTCCAAAATGGGGTCACTTCTTGGGGGTTTCCACTGTACTAATACCTCAGGGGCTCTTCAAATGCAACATGGCGCCTGAAAACCATTCCAGCAAAATCTGCGCTCCAAAATCCAAATGGTGCTCCTTCCCTTCTGAGCAGAAGTTTATGACCACATATGGGGTATTTCCGTAATCAGGAGAAATTGCTTTACAAATGTTGGGGTGCTTTTTCTCCCTTTTTCCTTGTAAAAATGTGAAAATTCTATGTTTTTTCAGAAAAAAAGTATATTTTCATCTTCACAGACTAATTTCAATAAATGCAGCGAAAAACCTGTGGGGTCAAAATGATAACTATACCGCTAGAAAAATTCCTTGAGGGGTATAGTTTCCAAAATGGGGTCACTTTTGGGGGGTTTCCACTGTTTAGGTCCCTCTAGGGCATTGCAAACATAACACGGCACCGAAAACCATTCCAGTAAAATCAGCACTCCAAAATCCAAATGGCGTTCCTTCCCTTCTGAGCCCTGCTGTGGGTCCAAACAACAGTTTATTACCACATATGGGGTATTTCCGTAATCGGGAGAAATTGCTTTACAAATGTTGGGGTGCTTTTTGTCCTTTATTCCTTGCAAAAATTCGAAATTTCTACGTTTTTCAGAAAAAAAAGTATATTTTCATCTTCACAGACTAATTCCAATAAATGCAGCGAAAAACCTGTGGGGTCAAAATGCTAACTATACCGCTAGAAAAATTCCTTGAGGGGTATAGTTTCCAAAATGGGGTCACTTTTGGGGGGTTTCCACTGTTTAGGTCCCTCCAGGGCATTGCAAACATAACACGGCACCGAAAACCATTCCAGTAAAATCAGCACTCCAAAATCCAAATGGCGTTCCTTCCCTTCTGAGCCCTGCTGTGGGTCCAAACAACAGTTTATTACCACATATTGGGTATTGCCGTAATCGGGAGAAATTGCTTTACAAATGTTAGGGTGCTTTTTGTCCTTTATTCCTTGCAAAAATTCGAAATTTCTACGTTTTTCCAGAAAAAAAGTAGATTTTCATTTTCACAGACTAACTCCAATAAACATAGCAAAATACCTGTGGGGTCAAAATGCTAACTATACCCCTAGATAAATTCCCTGAGGGGTGTAGTTTAAAAAATAGGGTCACTTTTGGGTGTTTCCACTGTTTTGACACCACAAGACCTTTTCAAACCTGACATAGTGCCTAAAATATATTCTAAAAAAAGCAGGCCCCAAAATCCACTAGGTGCTCCTTTGCTTCTGAGGCCTGTGTTTCAGTCCATTATCACACTAGGGCCACATGTGGGGTATTTCTAAAAACTGCAGAATCTGGGAAATAAATATTGAGTTGCGTTTCTCAGGTAAAACCTTCTGTGGTACAGAAAAAAATGTATTACAAATGAATTTTGTAAAAAAAAATGAAATTTTCAAATTTCAGCTCTACTTTCCTTCAATTCCTGTAAGACGCCTAAAGGGTTGAAACACTTTCTGAATGCTGTTTTGAATACTTTGAGGGGTGCAGTTTTCAAAATGTTTTTTTTTATGGGGGTTTCTAATATATAGGGCACTCAAAACCATTTCAGAACTGAACTGGCCCCTGTAAAAATAGCCTTTTGAAATTTTCTTGAAAATTTTAGAAATTGCTGCTAAAGTTCTAAGCCTTGTAACGTCGTAGAAAAATAAAAGGATGTTCAAAAAACGATGCAAACATAAAGTAGACATATGGGAAATGTGAAATAGTAACTATTTTGTGTGGTATTACTATCTGTTTTACAAGCAGATAGATTTAAAATGTGAAAAATCATAATTTCTTCATATTTTCTCTAAATTTTGGTGTTTTTCACAAATAAGCAATAAATTTATCGACAAAATTTTTTCACTAACCTAAAGTACAATATGTCACGAGAAAACAATCTCAGAATCAATTGGATAGGTAAAAGCATTCCGGAGTTATTACCACATAAAGTGACACATGTCAGATTTGAAAAAATGGGTCTGGTCCTCAAGGCCAAAATGAGCTGGGTACTCAAGGGGTTAATGTTCAATAGTGGAAAAGACTTCAAATAATTCCTTTACATTAGTTTACCTCTAATGCTATGGTCACACTGTCGTCAGGGGCTTGGAGTCTCCGTTGGCAGTTCCGTCAGTTTTGATGTGAAGAATAGCAATCCAGTGCTATTTTTCCTGTTAAAGCAATGGACACTACAATGGAACGCAACGGAACCCATTGTTAGTCAATGGGCTCCATAGGGCGCCAGTGGTATCTGTCGTACAATGGATCCGGCAATGCATCTGTGTTTCGGTTATAAACAGAAACCATAACGCTAGTGTGTGCTGGGCGGAAGCTTTGAGATTGCACAGCCTCTAGATTCTTAGGATCTTCATTCAAAACATAGATCCTTATATAGAACATACCGATAATATATCACCCATCACCTTCTTATACTCACGAGGAGGCAATAGACAGAAATAGCCAACAAAAAAACGTGCAGTAAAGCAACCAGTTCTGAGAAGGTCGTACTGAGAAATCTAAAATAACTGAACTCTTTACACACAATATAAAAAAAATTTGGTCAAATTTTAATTTTATAAAACAAAACAAAAAATAGTACCAAACAATGGCATAAAGGTAACAAAAAAAAGCTAAGAAACTTTGCCAAACCCTTGTTTTTGTCTTGTCCTATCTTTTGTGAAATCCTTCAATATCTTCAATATAATTATCCCACCCACCACATAAATACCCGTAATTGCTTAATTATTCCAAATTCACATATGAAATTAGCATATTTAACTGAAAGGTATGCAATCTTTTTTTTTTCCCAGACTACACGTCAAACCTTATAGAAATGTCTATTGTGGTTTTGCTTTCAAATGTTTATTTGGAGAAAACGATCACACAGAAGCCCGCAGGTGTCATGTCTCACCGAGCCAAAAAAAACATCTCGGTCCAGGAGAAGGACGACTGAAGCCAGCTGCTCCCGGTGTCCGTGCCAAAATGCAGTCATTTTCCCATTGTTTTCTGTAATTTCCCTGTAGTGTCTGAATAGACTGAATTAACAGCAAAAGTTTATGAAAAATAACATGAAAATAAGTTAAAATATTGAAAAACGTTGCAGGTTAAAAAATAAAATAAATGCAGCTTGGGTTGGTGGGTTGAGGGAATCTGTCAGCAGGTTAGAGGCCTCAAAACTGCTGACAGAGCGATATAGGGGATGGGGGGGGGGGCATTGTAAGCATTGGTAAAGGTTCTTATTTTCTACTAATGGGGTTTCCAAGTAGACCAACTTCTTCTCAAAATGAACCCACCCCGGCTGGTCGGGCTTCTCTAACTCCTGGTCATTAGTTGTGATGGCGAGTAACTTTGTACGGTTGAATGAGTAACAATGTAATAGATGGTCGCATCGAGTCAACCAAAGTGGAAGCATTCTTTGCAGTGGCCCTTCACTCTAGTTCATATATGGGGGGGGGGTCCCGAGGAGATGACTCATTCTATGATGTCCATATGCCCTAATTGGAGGTGTATTTCTACATATGGAATGGAGGCAGAATGTTGACTTCCAGTTCTCAGTTTGGGGATGTGGAGTTTTTGGGTTGTTTTCCACTGAAACTCGAATTAATTTATTTTTAAACAAAAACATTGTTTTTTTTAATTCATAACAAAAAAAAATCATACAACTTATTTCAGGTCCTTCCCAGAATGCCTTGTAGAAGAATGTTTTGAAAAGTTACATTTCACAAATACAAAAATAAGATTTTTTTTATATTCTGATCCAGATTACTAAAATTTGGTTAAGCTTGTCTTTTGGAATTGGTGAGTGTGACAGACTTTGCATCTCCTAAGAGGCCATTTATGGAGAAGTACGGGATCCCCCGGAGTAATCTGAATTTACTACTGAAATTTTCTGCCAATAGAGAAAATGTCCTATTGTTGTTTTTTTGTCCAGGGACCCATTCTCTATAAGTCTGGCCCAGTGCTCCAATAGTGGTCGTGTGACAGTGCGGGAAGGCTAGCCAATCAATGAAGTGCAAAGTAAGGGGGAACTTTAGCTGGACCCCACTTTTTATGTAAAAAGGAAGGCGAGCATGACAACCCTCACCGGCTTCAACCTAGGAAATTTCCATTGTCAGTAGTTGCGGGCTGACACAATCTGCCGCAGCACTCCTTTTGCCCCCGGTGGTGTGTTGGCCCATATGGAGATGTGGCGTCCCATTGCCAAAGCATCTCCACAGCTCCTTGCTCTGCGCTTTGCACGGCTCGAACTACGCGATCAGGACCGGCCACGGCATGTGATTTTATCTTCTCGAGACCTTGAAAGGGAAACTGCTCCTGGTTTTCTTGCTTTGTTATGAGTCCTTGCGTGAGTTTCCTGATGTTTTCCTGTTATTTCCTGTGGATTCTCTGTGTTTGACTACGCTTTGGTCTGATTATCTGCGTACCGTCCTCTGCTTTGACCCTCGTCACTGAATTCTGCTACCAATTTCTGGACCTGACGCTGCCTGCCCGTTAACGAATCTGTCAAACCACGACTTTGATAAATCCTACAGTCAGAATATCTATTGATGGCCATCCGGAGGAATGCAATATGGGAATCCAACTAGTAAAGTCCATACCCCCATGCGAGGGGGTAAAGGGTGAAGTATGGAAGGATTCCTTAGACTACGTACTTTAGGTTAGCCAAAGCGAATCCAAGAAGTGTCTCTAGAATTCACCTTCCTTGCCATGTCGTCAGACATTTTCCTGCGCTAGAGCGTAAGTGCAGCTCCGACAAGTTTTCCCCATTGAAGCACAAGTCCAGTTCAGATAGGCTGTGCTATCCTACAATACCGCTTTGAAGTTGTTGTCCAAGTTCCGACCTACGCTAGCCAGGAGCCGGAATCCAGGTACGCTCTTGAGGAAAAGCATTACAGACAGTTTGCCCCACTACCCAGTCTTGCTCTGTTTATTGTGCATGAGGCAAAAAAAGAACAAAAAATGAGGACAATTCAGAAAAACGTCTTTATGGATTCCACACAGAATATGCGCCTTATCAGGGTATGGTATTATTTTTAACTGGATAACGGATAAGAACTGTGGAGATTTATAATTAGATCGTTCTCTTATTTCTTCAGGTCCATCTATATTTGGAATGCAAATAGTAATTGATCGAGTCTTCCTTTATCTTCAGCTGGAAAGAGACCACTGAGCCCTGCTGGGTGAACACCCCGAGGCTAAGCTTTTGTAACACTTGTTCGATATGAACCAGTAATATCCTACTTAGAAAGACAGGGTCTGGATTTCTGTCTGATCTCTGCAAAATTGACAGCGTCTTACATTGTGCTGCTCATTTATTTGCTCTTCTCAGATGTTTCGAGCTGTTTCATATTGTTCTGCCCACCTACGTCTGATCTTCTCCCTGAAGCAGTTGTCAAATGCACACTTAGTAGAGCAAGATGAGAGCCAAGATATGTGGAGTCAAATTTAATAGATGTAAAGCTCTGTGTAATAGACTGAACTATTCTAGAAAGAGATCAGGTAAACTTCATTAGGCCCGGGTTACATGTTCATTTTTGCTATGCTCTCGCCTCAGCCCAGAAGCCTCATATTGGGACCTGATGCCAAATTTTTACCAGGCCCCCTGACTATCACATGCAATCTATGGCACTACTGTTTTCTTATGCAACAGAGGGGCCTTTATACCTGTGCCACCGGTGCCACGCAAGACGTACCACCCACCATTGATTTGGGTTGGCTCCTTACACAACAATACAGAGAGCCCAACTGTGTTTGGTTTTTTTCCATAGATTTTCAATTGAATTTAAAGTAGAACCCCAATATATGTACTCAGCGAGTATTACCTTATTTAGTTCTTACTTTCTATCTGAAGTCTTCTCTTTAGTTGGGTCATGTGACCTCACTTTGACCTGATAAAATCTACAGCAGTGAATGTAATTGAGAGTCAGCCCGATCACTTCCTGGTTTATGGACTGTACCAAACAGGTTCTCTACAGAGGGGATACAGAAACTTATATTGCTAATTACTGATGAGCAGACACATAACTATCATACAGTTTTAATGAAGGAGGTCACAGCTCAGCCTCCTGACTTATAACTGTATGATATAAATATAAAAAGTTTTGCTTCCAATATAACTTCCTGATGTTCTGAACATTTTTTTGGGTACCTTTATCTTAGGAATGGTAGATAGAGAAAAAAAGGGGGAGGAGAGAATGAGAAGTAGTTGAGAAACACTGTAAGAAGGAGATGGAGAATGCTAAAGGAGAAGGGAAAGAGAAGGGGAAGAGAAGGGGATGTTGCAGAAGTGAAAAGAGAAAAAAAAACACAGAAAAAGGCCATACTTACAAATGGACCCAGCCAGGTCAGAAACGCCGATGAAGGCGAGTGAGCAGGTGTCCTTGTTTTTATCTGTTTTGTCTGTACATCAGGAGCTTTTCGCTCCAGTTAGGGAGTTAGGGACTCGCAAGTCTGGGGATCCTTGTCGTGGATTGCGAGCTTGCGTCCTTTTGGCCAAAATGATCACTAATACCCCAGGTATTTTTCATTATTACTTATATTCGCTTCTTTTGGACACAGCCGGGTCTTTGATGCTGGGAGAGCATGGTGTGTTGTTGTTTGGCCTAGCAAGCAGGGTAGCCCGCTCTATGAATTATCAAGGCGTCACAAATAGGCTTCTACCTGGCTAGTCACGTTGCGCCTCATGACTTACACACTATCCCTCCATGTTTCACACACTTGCATCCCATTATTCATTTATTTTTTAGGCACTTTACTCATTACTGCCCCCTATATTTCACTTATAGTATTACACTTGCACACACACACACACTATTCATTTATTATTTCTTACTACACATCCCATGCACCACACACACCACTCCCCTCAAGACTAGTGGGAGTGGCTATTATTATTTAAAGCACCTGCTCACTCGCCTTCATCAGCGTTTCTGACCTGGCTGTGTCCATTTGTAAGTATGGCCTTTTTCGGTGTTTTTGTATAAATGTCCTTGTTTTTATCTGTTTTAGAAGTGAAAAGAGAAAGAAGAGGAAGATGAATAGGAAGAGAGGAAGGAGACAGGAGGAAGATGAAGACGGAAAGGAGAAGTGAAGGAAAAAAGATGGAGAATGAAAAGGGGAAGAGAGAAAAGGAAGATAGAGGAGAAGGGAAGAACGAAGGATAAAATAGGAAGATTAATAGCGAGAAGGGAAACTGGAAGAAGAGAAGAAAATAGGAAGATGAAGAAGGGAAAGAGGAGAAAGATGGAGAATGGGAAGGAGAAAAGAGAAAGATGGGGAAATAGAGAAGGGGAAGATGGAGAAGGAAAATTAAAGAAGATTGAGAAGAGAAAGACGAGGAAGATGGAGAAGGCAAGGGAAGAGGGGGAGAAGAGGGAGATGGTGAAGAGAAAAGAGGAAAACGGAGAAGGGAAAGAAGATAGAGGGAAAGGGAACGTAGAGGTAAAAGGTAAAAAAAATAAAGAAAAGAAGGAGAATGGAAAGAAAGAGAGAAAAACATGAAAAAGAAGACATGGCTATGAAGAGAAGAAAATGAAGACATAGAAAGGAAATTAAATTTTAGGAGAGAAAGTAAGAGGATAATTATTATCACTGGATACACATTCCATCCCATCATTGACTTGCAGTGCGATATTGGAGGACGTGTATTTCTTGGCTACTTCCCCCAGGTCTCTCATAGTTCTCCAGCTCTACAGTCCGGAACAGTCAGATGTTTTCCAGCTTTCCTTTCATGGAACACTTGATGTCATTTGGCATCTGGCAGGTTATAAACATTGTTCTATGTTCACATTCATAAGACACATTTCATATACATAATATATTCACATTTTGACAACCATGGCAATAAAATTGCTTTCTTGACATTTTCCATCATTGGAACAACATCCAAGAGAAAAAATACTGGAGATATGTGAAAGCAACAAGACAAAACAGTAAATTACCATCATACAACTGACTCTAATGTTGTCTGTTTGACGTACAGATGTAGCCATCTTTATTTTACTTGATACTGATAACTTGCTGCAGCGTGATATCACACAAAAGCCATTGAAAACTCACTGAAAAAGTCAAGATAAGAGATCTAGCTATTGTGTATTTAATGCGTTAAAAGTCAAGATAAAGATGGCTACATCTGTATAGAACATTCTGTTACAGAAAAATGATACATTACAGATATACAACAACATGTGGACTATATCTATCTATCTATCTATCTATCTATCTATCTATCTATCTATCTATCTATCTATCTATCTATCTATCTATCTATCTATCTATCCATGTAACTAGGAAAGACTGGGCCCCATAGCAAACTCTTGACCGGGCCCCCTCCCACTCTGGTTGCTGCAAGCAGCCCCCCTTATAAATAGTGCCCTCTGTAGAATGTGCCATACAGCCCCCCTGTAGACAGTGCTATATAGCCCCGCCTATAGACAGTGTCACACCCCATTTGTAGATAGCGCCCCCACCTCCCCCTTGTAGATATTGCCATAAAGCCCCCACCGTATACAGCGCTATACAGCTCCCACTATATATAGTGCCACACAGCCCGCCTACCTTGTATATAGTGCCACTCAGCCCCCCTTAGTAGAAAGTGCAGCACACAGATCCCTGTAGATTGCGCCACACTCAGCCCCCTGTAGATAGAGCCACAGCCCTCCCCCTTGTAAATAGGGCCATACAGTTCCCGCTTGTGTATAGTGCTACACAGCTCCCCCTTTGTGTATAATGCCACACAGCTCCCCCTTTGTGTATAGTGCCACACAGCTCCCCCTTTGTGTATAGTGCCACACAGCTCCCCCCTTGTGTATAGTGCCACAAGGCAATGGCGCATCCGAGAAAGTTGTATCAGCCAGGCAGATGTCACTCAAACATGGAAAGGTGGGTTTGGAGGCCGGACTATGTGACTCTTCAGGATAGCGGCACCGCCCCATGACCCTCTAATGAGTAATTAGCATATAGTGTGCGTCGTTTTAAAAGTGGATTTTAAGAATTTTGCTGCATCTGAAAAAACATACAGGGGAATACTGTCAGGTCACATGTATTACCGCATGGTGGCGGTTCAAGGGGTTAAAACTACCTGACAAATTCCCATTAAATATACAATGAATTGAGAACAATTCCATCTGCCCTGCAATTTTGTTATTATAAATATATCCTATATAATTACAGATCCAGAACCAAGCTCTGACATGTATACAGTACCACAACCAAGCTCAGTACATAAATATAGCACTAGAACCAAGCTCAGTACATAAATACAGTACTACAACCAAGCTCACTACATAAATACAGCACTAAAACCAAGCTAAGTACATATATACAACACCAGAACCAAGCTCAGTTCATAAATACAGCACTAGAACCAAGCTCTGACATATATACAGCACCAGAACAAAGCTCAGTACATATATACAGCACCAGAACAAAGCTCAGTACATATATACAGCATCAGAACCAAGCTCAGTACCTATATACAGAACCAGAACAAACCTCAGAACATAAATACAGCACAAGAACAAACATCAGTACATAAATACAGCACCAGAACCAACCTCAGTACATAAATACATCCCTAAAACCAAGCTCTGACATATATACAGCACCAGAACAAAGCTCAGTACATAAATACTGCACTATAACCAAGCTCAGTACCTATATACAGAACCAGAACAAACCTCAGAACATAAATACAGCACCAGAACAAACCTCAGTACATAAATACAGCACCAGAACAAACCTCAGTACATAAATACATCCCTAAAACCAAGCTCAGTACGTATATACATCACCAGAACAAAGCTCAGTACTTACATACAGCATCAGAACAAAGATCAATACATATATACAGCAACAGAAACAACCTCAGTACATGAATACAGCACTAGAACCAAGCTCAGTACATAAATACAGCACCAGAACCAAGCCCATACATATGTACAGCACCAGAACAAACCTCAGTACATAAATACCGCACCAGAACCAACCTCAGTACGTAAATAAATCCCCAGAACCATGCTCAGTACGTATATACAGCACCAGAACAAAGCTCTGTACTTACATACAGCATCAGAACCAAGATCAGTATATATATACAGCACCAGAACAAATACAGCTCAATTTAGTGCAACCCCTGCCCTAAAGGTTTGTACGGCGTAAAACTACAGCTCCCAGCATGGCACGAACAATCGTGAGGATATGCTGGGAGATGCTGTTTACAAAAAAAAAATCATGTCATAATCATCTCGCTGCAGATCACATAGTAACTACAATACTGATTAGAGGCAGAATAAACATTTACATTAAGTGACTCACCGGTGACGTCTCAGATTCTAGTTATTTTCTTCTCCCTCCGGTCCAGACCTCTATGATGGATTTCTACCAGCCATGACCCACTTCTGCAGTTTTTTGGTCAGATGTCTCACTTTTAAAACATTTCTTCACCTATAAACAAAGTTAAAATTCTCAACACCTCTTGCACCATACACTGTGTCCCTGATTACAATAGTACCATACACTGTCACACACACACACACACACACACACACACACACACACACACACACACACACACACACACACACACACACTGTGCCCCCTGTAGATAGTGCCCCCATAGCCACTGTGCTGCCCTACATATAGCTTCCCCTATATGTAGTGCTCCACGTATAGCCCACCTCTGTAGACAGTGCCCTACATATAGCCACTCTGTTGCTAGTGCCCCACAGGTAACCCACCCCTGTATATAGTGTCCCACATATAGCCCACCCCTATAGAAAGTGCCCTAAAAATAGCTCCCCTGTAGATAGTGCACTACATATAGCCCACCCCTGTATTGTGTCTCACATATAGCTCCCCCTGTATATAGTGCCCCACATATAGACCCCCCTGTAGATAGTAGCCCACATATAGACCCCCCTGTATATAGTCGCCGACATCCCCACATATAGACTCCCCTGTAGATTGTTCCCCACATCCCCAAATACAGACCACCCCTGTAGCTAGTGTCCCACATCCCCACATATAGACCCCCCTGTATATAGTGGCCCACATATAGACGACCCCCCTGTAGATAGAGCCCCCACTATAGATAAAGCCATTAACAGTTTTATGAGAAAAAAAACCCAAAACTTTACATACTCACATGATCCCGCTCCTATTCTCTGGCAATGCAGACCTGCTGTCTTCTGAGCAGGTCTGCAGGAGCTGAACGAGCGTCGTCCAAAGACGCTGATTGACGGGGCAGAATGACTTGCCCCGTCAATCAGCGCCTTTCAAGCATGGAAGTGGCGCGATGACGTCATCACGCCGCTAGCCAATCAGCGTCATTGTAAGGCACTGAATGGTCGGGCACGGAACATGCCCGGCCATTCAGCGCTAATGCATGTATTTGGCTGTTGCTAGCGACGCCTACAGGCATGAGAGGGCCTGTGTCGCCCGGCCCATACTTGTTGGAGGCTTGGCGGCACAGGCCCCCGTAAGCCTTGGGCCCCGTTCGCCAAATGTGCGGTTTTCTTTCTACAAAAGGTCAGAGGGGACAACCGGCAACAAAATAAAAGGAGATCATTTCAAAAACCATCAGCACGTCGAGGAGAAGCCTGAAGATTTGACCAGAAGACTAAACCGTCTGGATAAATACTATACATGAGATCTCCAAAAGTTGAATCCAGCTTGACGACCTAACAGGGCCAGCTCCAGGTGTAGGTGCATGCCTAGATCAACTGAGTGGAGCATGTGTGTCCAGATTGCTATGGACCCCGCAAACCCAGTGGACCCTGAGTTTTTCCCATGTTTGCTTAGTCCTGTCGATTGCCCTACCAATTTAATTTTAACTTATGGGTGGAGGTTGATGGTTTTTTGTTTGGACTTCTCTTCTAAAGAATCCAAGACTTAATTTTGCCTTAATTTATTCTAATAGTTTCCATACAAATTAAGGTTAAAGAAATTAAAAAACAAACTTTTCTTCACATTTCTTCCGTAAATTTTTATAAAAAAAAAAAGAAGCAAAAGTTTCATAAACTTGTAACTAAACTTCTAGATACGAAGCTCCTTCCAGGTGTGGACCGGCCGGTCTGCATACATTAATCCTATAACCAGCTCCCGCCAGTCGTATAACCGCAGGTTTGCATAAATTTATTCCATTGTTTGCAGAATTTTTCAGGAACCATTAATTAAACGGTTTGGGCACTCACAATTCTAATTATTTCATGTTTCGCTGATTTAACCAACTCCCCTTTAACAATCTCTTTGCTCAGCGAGAGGCTCATGTCTTCTACAGTTCACGTCTTTACGGCATTCTTATATTTACTTATTGATTTATAAAAAGCCTTTAGTATCTCATTATTGTTATTGATTTGCCATATGCTGGATTTCAATATATTTAGCATTACATTGACCGTCTATTCCGTCATCTAGTCTGCTAGACGCCAGGATTTTGTTTAATTCTTTTTTGGAGCGGCTGTTTTTTAAATTGTCAATAAGCATAATTACAGGAGAACTGCAGTCAAAAATAAAATGTTATCTATCCCATGAAGCTCGTATGTTCTCCTAACCCGCACATTGTGACAGCTTCGTGGTAACTTGAAGCTTCTTGAAGCGTCTCAGGCAAAATTGCGGAAGCATTGCTATGTGACGGCAGGGGATTTCCAAGAAAATGGCGTCATGTGATGGACACAGGTGCTGGGATCGTTACATGGTCATGTGATGGACACACAGGTGCCGGGATCGTCACAGGGTCATGTGATGGACACACAGGTGCCGGAATCGTTACATGGTCATGTGATGCAAACAGAAAAAATGGGACATAGATATCAACAAAACCACAAAAAAGGCCAAACTTACTAGGTAGGTGGGTGGGTGAAAACCCGTTCCCATCAGGACGCAGACGGGTCAAAGAATGCTGCAGAAGGAGTGTGCATTAAATAGTGATAGCCCCTCCCACTAGTCTTGAGGGGAGTGGCGAACTAAGTGCTCAAAGGTGTGCGATAAATGAGTGTCAGTGTAGTGCTAGGGTGTGAATGGATGGTAAAAAATAAATATGTATGTATGAAAGTGTCAGAACTGTGTAATAATGTAATAAAAATAAATGGGAGGGGCTATCACTATTTAATGCACACTCCTTCTGCAGCATTCTTTGACCCGTCTGCGTCCTGATGGGAACGGGTTTTCACCCACCCACCTACCTAGTAAGTATGGCCATTTTTGTGGTTTTGATGATATCTATGTCCCATTTTTTCTGTTTGTGTTTTTAAATTAGGAACGAAAAGTTCTGGTTAGGGACTCGCAAGGCACTAGGGACCCTTGACGTTGGGTTGCGAGCTTTGCGTATTTTGGCCAAAATAACAACTAATACCCCATGTTTCATGGATATTTCTTACTACGTATACTACACTTTTTTTCAGGACGCAGCCGGGTCTTATATGCTGGGAGGGCATGATGTGCTGGAGTTTGGTTTGGAATGCAGAGCAGCCCGCTTTAGCTAACACTAGCGGCGTTACAAATAGGCTGTTATTCGGCAAGATACGCCATGCCTGACGACCAGCACATTATCCCTCCACGTATTACACATAGTACTGACACCCCATGTACTATTCACAGCACTGACCCCTATTCATCACATTTATTTATTTATTTATTTTTATTACATTATTACACAGTTCTGACACTTTCATACATACATATTTATTTTTTACCATCCATTCACACCCTAGCACTACACTGACACTCATTTATCGCACACCTTTGAGCACTTAGTTCGCCACTCCCCTCAAGACTAGTGGGAGGGGCTATCACTATTTAATGCACACTCCTTCTGCAGCATTCTTTGACCCGTCTGCGTCCTGATGGGAACGGGTTTTCACCCACCCACCTACCTAGTAAGTTTGGCCTTTTTTGTGGTTTTGATGGTCATGTGATGGACACAGGTGCTAGGATCGTCACAGGGTCATGTGATAGATACACAGGTGCCGGAATCGTTACGTGGTCATGTGATGAACACACAGGTGCTGGGATCGTTACATGATCAAGTGATGGATACACAAGTGCTGGGATCGTTACATGGTTATGTGATGTACACACAGGTGCTGGGATCGAAACATGGTCATGTGATGAACACACAGGTGCTGGGATCGTTACGTGGTCATGTGATAGACACACAGGTGCGTGGCTCGTTACATGGTCATGTGATAGACACACAGGTGCTGGGATCGTTACATGGTCATGTGATGGACACACAGGTGCTGGGATCGTTACATGGTCATGTGATAGACACACAGGTGCTGGGATCGTTACGTGGTCATGTGATAGACACACAGGTGCTGGGATCGTTACATGGTCATGTGATAGACACACAGGTGCTGGGATCGTTACGTGGTCATGTGATAGACACACAGGTGCTGGGATCGTTACATGGTCATGTGATGGTCACACAGGTGCTGGGATCGTTACGTGGTCATGTGATGGACACAGAGATGCTGGGATCGTTACATGGTCATGTGATGGACACAGGTGCTGAGATCACTAGAAGACACAGCTCTGATATACATACTGTAACTGTGACGAGCCAAGCTCCTGTGTGTCCATCACATGGCCGGGACCAAATTCTAATCGTGTGAACTTCGGTACAAATTTCCCTGCGAATTATAACAGCCGATATGTCATCACATGTGACCACTGCAGCATTTGATTGGCTGCAGCAGTCACGTGTCTATACAACACGTCATCGCTGGAGTGTGGGTGAACAGAAACCGGCGGGGACCAGGGATGCCATGGGAGGTGAGTATAAGTAGTTTTAGTTTTTTTTTTATTTCAAACCCTTTTTAAACTATCTTTACTTGCAGATTTTGCTTCAGATCTGCGTCTAATTTGCAATGAAATCCGCTGCAATCGAATTTTCATGCAGATTTCCTATTCCCTCTTGGATTCAATGGGAAAAAACTTCCACAGCATGGGGATGAAATGTGTTCAAGTCATCCACTTTGCTACTATTATTTTCCGCTGCAGAATTTCCATCCGCAGATCAGGATGGAAAACCTGCGGCAATTCTTTTACATGTGAACGTAGCCTAAGGGTGTAAGTTAGTAATCAAAGATCGGGACAAGGTCCCATTTGAGTCATTGCCATGGGGTTCCCGCTATGACTATGTACGCTCCCGTGTGTAAGACTCTGCAAGTTATACTAAAAAATTCCAAGTTGTACAGCACGAGGCTCCCGGCATTCGTACAGTTAAACTCTGAGATTAGGAGTCAGGACATGAATCTAATTTGCTTTGTGCCTACTGGATCTTTGTAAAGTTCTTCTCCATTACTTTATTACCAGATACGGATAATCTCCAATGTGATTTTATGGTCGGAAGAAAATCATTAACAAATTGCCTTAAACTACCTCTTAAAAGCTTCTTCTTCTGGTTGTAAATATTCGGAATGCCTTGTTCCGAGCGTTGAAATCAGAGCATATCATCTACAGCGGGAATATTATCTGCCTACGAGCCGTTATATATTCTCTTCACAACAAAGGCCGCTCGCGAGTATTGATGTCACGCGGCTCTTACCTCAGAACATTGTAAGTCATGAGTGGAAAAAATTTACTTCTTATACATTAATCTCACCTAAAACGACTTCTATCGTCTTTACCGGTACGAATATGTCAAATTAATCCGAAAATATTAGGAAAAAAAAATTCACAAAAAATTGATATTGACGTCATTAGTACTTGCCATTTTATAGTTTAGGTTTTTATCAGACGATTTATTTTCTCCTGAATGTCCCTGCCATCGTGCGTCAGGATGGGGCCTTCTCTTGTGCTCCTTGTTGCCCCCCTGATGGGTAAGGCACATTGAGCGGGGGAAGGGATGTAACAACTACTCTCAGCATATTTCTGGCTTATCTTTATTATTTGCTAATATTTTCTCATTTGACCTAAGCTTGTAGAGGTCGCATTCTTAGCTTATCATCGGATGCCGTATTAGGGTACATTCACACAGGGCGGATACGCTGCGTAAATGCATGCAGTGCATCCCACCTATGCGCCGCAGGTAATTCCGGCAGAAAAACCGCACCAAATTGCGGTGCAGTTTTTTGGCCGGAATGTCCACTGCGGAAAACTGCACAGAAAAAAACCGAAAACTTACCATGGCAACAAGTCTCTCCGACGTTCTGCAGCCTGTGATTGGCTGCAGCGGTCACATGGGATGAAGCGTCATTCTGGGTAATTATAAGGTTTTTTCTTTTCTGACTTCCGTTTTTTTTTTCGGCTGTGATTCCGCCACAAAAAACGCAAGATCTGTTATTTGTTATGGGTTTTACCTCTTTATTGAGCTCAATGGGGAAATCTCTCAAAAAAATACGCAGCGATTACGCAGATACAATTGACATGCTGCGGAAGAAAAAACGAACAGCAGGTCCATATATTATTTTTTTTCCGCTCCGTATTTCCGCAGCGTGTGGATCTGATTTGTTCTTTCTCATCCATTTTGCTGCTACTGTATTTGCTGTGGATTTTCCACAACTAAATATTTTGCCACATTGCACAGTTGCATAACTTGGCAACAGTCTCAATTTTAATTGGACTGCAACATGAACGGACCCCAACAGGAGGAGGGTTTATGCTAATTTGCATGAAAAAGGGTATTTCTGGCCTCTTTTGCAGGTGTTTGGGTTGTGGCTTAAAATGTCCCACAATTCTAAAAGCAAATTCTGCAGTCCAAAATAATATATTAACTAGTGCAACTTTTATGCAACTAGGGGTTAAACTATATAAAAATGACAGACCGGTCACACGACGGCAGCAGTTGGTGATGTGACTGACACATGACAAAAGTCGTAGCTATGGGGAGTGCGGAGGTAGTAGTCAAACACAAGCTCATGTGCCTGAGGGGGCCCAATGGTCCCTGTGCCCCATAAGATGACACCAGTGTTATAAATAGCAAATTGTAGCACAGATTTGGCCTTGGGACCCCTGCTTTGCAGTTGAATAATTCGCCAAGGGCCACACTTAAAGGGGTTACGTGGGGACCAAATATGACTGCAGTATGTGAGTACACCCACTGATATACATTTCGGTCCCCCGTCGCGCTGATTCTGAGATTTTCATAGATTTTTATAGCGCAGCCGGGGGACCGGTAGTCTAGTTGCACAGCCTTTTTTGATGACGATACGACTCTTCGTCATGTGACTGGCCCCGCTGTACTCTATGTGATCACTGTACTACTGCTCCTACTTGTACATAGAGTACAGCGGGGCCGGTCACATGACAAACAGTCGTGTCGTCATAAAAGAAGGCCGTGCAAGTAGACTACCGGTCCCCCGGCAGCGCTATAAAAACTGATGAAAATCTCAGAATCAGCGCGACGGGGGACCGGAATGTAAATTAGCGGGTGTACTCACTTCACACGTTGTAGTTGTATGCTGCGATATAAGAGGCTTCATTTCCATTTCTATCCCTAAAACCTGACTAAATATTCAAGTCAAGTATAAGGACGGCTTCACCCCCATTATAAGGATGGCTTGACCCCCATTATAAGGACGACTTCACCCCCATTATAAAGACAACTTCACCCCCATTATAAGGACGACTTCACCCCCATTATAAGGATGACTTCACCCCCATTATAAGGACGACTTCACCCCCATTATAAGGATGACTTCATCCCCATTATAAGGACGACTTCACCCCATTATAAGGATGACTTCACCCCCATTATAAGGACAACTTCATTCCCATTATAAGGATGGCTTCACCCCCATTATAAGGACAACTTCACCCCCATTATAAGGACGACTTCACCCCCAATATAAGGACGACTTCACCCCCAATATAAGGACAACTGCATCCCCATTATTAGGACAAATTCATCCCCATTATAAGGACGACTTCACCCCCATTATAAGGACGACTTCACCCCATTATAAGGACGACTTCACCCCATTATAAGGACAACTTCATCCGCATTATAAGGACGACTTCACCCCCATTATAAGGACGACTTCACCCCCATTATAAGGACAACTTCATCCCCATTATGACGACTGCACCCCCATTATAAGGACGACTTCACCCCATTATAAGGACGACTTCATCCCCATTATAAGGATGGCTTCACCCCCATTATAAGGATGACTTCATCCCCATTATAAGGACGGCTTCACCACATTATAAGGACGACTTCACCCCCATTATAAGGACAACTTCACCCCCATTATAAGGACGACTTCACCCCCATTATAAGGACGACTTCACCCCCATTATAAGGACGACTTCACCCCTATTATAAGGATGACTTCACCCCCATTATAAGGATGACTTCATCCCCATTATAAGGACGGCTTCACCCCATTATAAGGACGACTTCACCCCCATTATAAGGACAACTTCACCCCCATTATAAGGACGACTTCACCCCATTATAAGGACGACTTCCCCCCTCATTATAAGGACAACTTCACCCCCATTATAAGGACGACTTCACCCCAATTATAAGGACGACTTCACCCCCATTATAAGGACGACTTCACCCCATTATAAGGACGTCTTCACCCCCATTATAAGGACGACTTCATCCCCATTATAAGGATGACTTCACCCCCATTATAAGGACGACTTCACCCCCATTATAAGGACGACTTCACCCCCATTATAAGGACGACTTCACCCCCATTATAAGGAAGACTCCACCCCCATTATAAGGACGACTTCACCCCCATTATAAGGACGACTTCATCCCCATTATAAGGACGACTTCACCCCCATTATAAGGACGACTTCACCCCCATTATAAGGACGACTTCACCCCCATTATAAGGAAGACTCCACCCCCATTATAAGGACGACTTCACCCCATTATAAGGACGACTTCATCCCCATTATAAGGAAGACTCCACCCCCATTATAAGGACGACTTCACCCCCATTATAAGGATGACTTCACCCCATTATGAGGACGACTTCACCCCATTATAAGGACGACTTCACCCCCATTATAAGGACGACTTCACCCCCATTATAAGGATGACTTCACCCCCATTATAAGGACGACTTCACCCCCATTATAAGGATGACTTCACCCCCATTATAAGGACGACTTCACCCCCATTATAAGGACGACTTCACCCCATTATAAGGACGACTTCACCCCCATTATAAGGACGACTTCACCCCCATTATAAGGACGACTTCACCCCCATTATAAGGATGACTTCACCCCAATTATAAGGACGACTTCACCCCCATTATAAGGACGACTTCACCCCATTATAAGGACGACTTCACCCCCATTATAAGGACGACTTCACCCCCATTATAAGGATGACTTCACCCCCATTATAAGGACAAATTCATCCCCATTATAAGGACGACTTCACCCCCATTATAAGGACGACTTCACACCCATTATAAGGACGACTTCACCCCCATTATAAGGATGACTTCACCCCCATTATAAGGACGACTTCACCCCATTATAAGGACGACTTCACACCCATTATAAGGATGACTTCACACCCATTATAAGGACGACTTCATCCCCATTATAAGGATGACTTCACCCCATTATAAGGATGACTTCACCCCCATTATAAGGATGACTTCACCCCCATTATAAGGACGACTTCACCCCCATTACAAGGACGACTTCACCCCCATTATAAGGATGACTTCACACCCATTATAAGGACGACTTCACCCCCTTTAGAAGGACGACTTCACCCCCATTATAAGGACGACTTCAACCCCATTATAAGGACGACTTCACCCCCATTATAAGGACGACTTCACCCCCATTATAAGGACGAATTCACCCCCATTATAAGGACGACTTCACCCCCATTATAAGGACGACTTCACCCCCATTATAAGGATGACTTCACCCCATTATAAGGACGACTTCACCCCCATTATAAGGACGACTTCACCCCCATTATAAGGACAACTTCACCCCCAATATAAGGACGACTTCACCCCCAATATAAGGATGACTGCATCCCCATTATAAGGACAAATTCATCCCCATTATAAGGACGACTTCACCCCCATTATAAGGACGACTTCACCCCTTTATAATGACGGCTTCATCCCCATTATAAGGACGACTTCACCCCATTATAAGGACGACTTCATCCCCATTATAAGGACGACTGCACCCCCATTATAAGGACGACTTCACCCCATTATAAGGACGACTTCATCCCCATTATAAGGATGGCTTCACCCCCATTATAAGGACGACTTCACCCCTATTATAAGGATGACTTCACCCCCATTATAAGGATGACTTCATCCCCATTATAAGGACGGCTTCACCCCATTATAAGGACGACTTCACCCCCATTATAAGGACAACTTCACCCCCATTATAAGGACGACTTCACCCCCATTATAAGGACGACTTCACCCCCATTATAAGGACGACTTCACCCCTATTATAAGGATGACTTCACCCCCATTATACGGATGACTTCATCCCCATTATAAGGACGGCTTCACCCCATTATAAGGACGACTTCACCCCCATTATAAGGACAACTTCACCCCCATTATAAGGACGACTTCACCCCATTATAAGGACGACTTCACCCCCATTATAAGGACAACTTCACCCCCATTATAAGGACGACTTCACCCCCATTACAAGGACGACTTCACCCCCATTATAAGGATGACTTCACACCCATTATAAGGACGACTTCACCCCCTTTAGAAGGACGACTTCACCCCCATTATAAGGACGACTTCAACCCCATTATAAGGACGACTTCACCCCCATTATAAGGACGACTTCACCCCCATTATAAGGACGAATTCACCCCCATTATAAGGACGACTTCACCCCCATTATAAGGACGACTTCACCCCCATTATAAGGATGACTTCACCCCATTATAAGGACGACTTCACCCCCATTATAAGGACGACTTCACCCCCATTATAAGGACAACTTCACCCCCAATATAAGGACGACTTCACCCCCAATATAAGGATGACTGCATCCCCATTATAAGGACAAATTCATCCCCATTATAAGGACGACTTCACCCCAATTATAAGGACGACTTCACCCCTTTATAATGACGGCTTCATCCCCATTATAAGGACGACTTCACCCCATTATAAGGACGACTTCATCCCCATTATAAGGACGACTGCACCCCCATTATAAGGACGACTTCACCCCATTATAAGGACGACTTCATCCCCATTATAAGGATGGCTTCACCCCCATTATAAGGACGACTTCACCCCTATTATAAGGATGACTTCACCCCCATTATAAGGATGACTTCATCCCCATTATAAGGACGGCTTCACCCCATTATAAGGACGACTTCACCCCCATTATAAGGACAACTTCACCCCCATTATAAGGACGACTTCACCCCCATTATAAGGACGACTTCACCCCCATTATAAGGACGACTTCACCCCTATTATAAGGATGACTTCACCCCCATTATACGGATGACTTCATCCCCATTATAAGGACGGCTTCACCCCATTATAAGGACGACTTCACCCCCATTATAAGGACAACTTCACCCCCATTATAAGGACGACTTCACCCCATTATAAGGACGACTTCACCCCCATTATAAGGACAACTTCACCCCCATTATAAGGACGACTTCACCCCCATTATAAGGACGACTTCACCCCCATTATAAGGACAACTTCACCCCCATTATAAGGACGACTTCAGCCCCATTATAAGGACGACTTCACCCCCATTATAAGGACGACTTCACCCCCATTATAAGTACAACTTCACCCCCATTATAAGGACGGCTTCACCCCATTATAAGGACGACTTCACCCCCATTATAAGGACGACTTCACCCCCATTATAAGGACGACTTCACCCCATTATAAGGACGACTTCATCCCCATTATAAGGACAACTTCACCCCCATTATAAGGACGACTTCACCCCCATTATAAGGACGACTTCACCCCCATTATAAGGACGACTTCACCCACATTATAAGGACAACTTCACCCCCATTATAAGGACAACTTCATCCCCATTATAAGGACGACTTCACCCCCATTATAAGGACGACTTCACCCCCATTATAAGGACAACTTCACCCCCATTATAAGGACAACTTCACCCCCATTATAAGGACGGCTTCACCCCATTATAAGGACGACTTCACCCCCATTATAAGGACGACTTCACCGCATTATAAGGACGACTTCATCCCCATTATAAGGACAACTTCACCCCCATTATAAGGACGACTTCACCCCCATTATAAGGACGACTTCACCCCCATTATAAGGACAACTTCACCCCCATTATAAGGACAACTTCATCCCCATTATAAGGACGACTTCACCCCAATTATAAGGACGACTTCACCCCCATTATAAGGACGGCTTCACCCGATTATAAGGACGACTTCACCCCCATTATAAGGACAACTTCACCCCCATTATAAGGACGACTTCACCCCATTATAAGGTCGACTTCACCCCCATTATAAGGACAACTTCACCCACATTATAAGGACGACTTCACCCCCATTATAAGGACGACTTCACCCCCATTATAAGGACAACTTCACCCCCATTATAAGGACAACTTCACCCCCATTATAAGGACGACTTCACCCCAATTATAAGGACGACTTCACCCCCATTATAAGGACGACTTCACCCCCATTATAAGGACGTCTTCACCCCCATTATAAGGACGACTTCATCCCCATTATAAGGACGACTTCACCCCCATTATAAGGACGACTTCACCCCCATTATAAGGATGACTTCACCCCATTATAAGGATGACTTCACCCCATTATAAGGACGACTTCACCCCCATTATAAGGACGACTTCACCCCCATTATAAGGATGACTTCACCCCCATTATAAGGACAAATTCATCCCCATTATAAGGACGACTTCACCCCCATTATAACGACTACTTCACACCCATTATAAGGACGACTTCACCCCCATTATAAGGATGACTTCACCCCCATTATAAGGACGACTTCACCCCATTATAAGGACGACTTCACCCCCATTATAAGGACAACTTCACCCCCATTATAAGGACGACTTCACCCCCATTATAACAACGACTTCACACCCATTATAAGGACGACTTCACCCCCATTATAAGGATGACTTCACCCCCATTATAAGGACGACTTCACCCCATTATAAGGACGACTTCACCCCCATTATAAGGACAAATTCATCCCCATTATAAGGACGACTTCACCCCCATTATAACGACGACTTCACACCCATTATAAGGACGACTTCACCCCCATTATAAGGATGACTTCACCCCCATTATAAGGACGACTTCACCCCATTATAAGGAGGACTTCACACGCATTATAAGGATGACTTCACCCCCATTATAAGGACGACTTCATCCCCATTATAAGGATGACTTCACCCCATTATAAGGATGACCTCACCCCCATTATAAGGATGACTTCACCCCCATTATAAGGACGACTTCACCCCCATTATAAGGACGACTTCACCCCCATTATAAGGACGACTTCACCCCCATTATAAGGACGACTTCACCCCATTATAAGGATGACTTCATCCCCATTATAAGGATGACTTCACCCCCATTATAAGGACGACTTCACCCCCATTATAAGGATGACTTCATCCCCATTATAAGGACGACTTCACCCCCATTATAAGGACGACTTCATCCCCATTATAAGGACGACTTCACCCCCATTATAAGGACGACTTCACCCCCATTATAAGGATGACTTCATCCCCATTATAAGGACGACTTCACCCCCATTATAAGGATGACTTCATCCCCATTATAAGGACGACTCCACCCCCATTATAAGAACGACTTCACCCCATTATAAGGACGACTTTTCACATGTCAAAATACAATGGTGCGTTTCTTGCTCGCTGTTTGTAGAAGAGGAGAAGATCTCAGTTGTGTTTTTGTAGATAAAGCGCGCCCAGCGTGGGACGACCTTGTATTACCCAAGAGACTAAGAAGAAAGCAGCTTGTACTGTATGGAAATATTATTAATTGAAGGAAACATCATGCTTGTGTCTGTTCACTGTTCTGGACATTATATTACAGCGGTGTCAAGGATCTCAGCCAGATGAAAGCGTTTTACCTCCATTGTTTACAATGGGAAGACGGGAAGCAGCGGCTTGATAGCAATGAATCAGTCTTTATAAAAAAAAGAAATAGAAAAAAACATGGAGAGTGCCCCCTGAAGGTCTCCGGACTTTTGTGCTTTCCATTATTTGCTTTTCTTAAGAAAAAAATAAATAACTTTGGTAAAATTATTTTTCCTACATTTCAGCCCATGTACCTGGGTAAACTTGCCTTCTTTGTGTTACTATTTAATTTATGCTAATATAAGCAATAATATAGCAACAGCCCATGTGACATCATGGTGACCACCATCTCTGAGCTTAGGCTTTATAGCAATGTTGAAGTCATCGTACCACGAGGAGCAGTACATCCTTTTACCTACAATAGTATGTAAGCACAACAGCATTGGCTTCCTATACATGATGTAGGTACAGATAGTACTATCTCCCTGTTTCTCCCTTGATATTATAAATTCACAGATAGTACTGCCGCATTATCACTCTCTAAAAATGTTGTAGGCACAGATAGTACAGCTTCACTGTCTCTCCTTGTAAATGATGTAAGTACAGAGAGTACTGCCTCCCAGTCTCTCCCTGTAAACGATGTTGGCAAAGATATTATAACCTTCCTGTTCATCCCTGTAAATTATGTTAGATCAGATAGTACTGCCTTCCTGTCTCTCCCTGTAAATTAAGTAGACATAGATAGTACTGCTCCCTGTCTCTCTCTGTAATGTATGTTAGATGATATAGTACTGCCTCCTTGTCTCTTTCTGTAATTGATGTAGGTGCATATAGTATTACATTCCTGTTTCTGCCTTTAAATTATGTTAGATGAGATAGAACTGCCTCCATGTCTCTTTCTGTAATTTATGTAGATACAAATAGTATTACCTTCCTGTTTCTCGCTGTATATTATGTTGAATCAGATGAGATAGTACTGCCTCCCTGTATCTCCCTGTAAATGATGTAGGTACAAATAGTACTGCCTCTCTGTCTCTCCCTGTAAATTATGTAGCCATAGATAGTACTGCTCCCTGTCTCTCTCTGTAAATTATGTTAGATCAGATAGTGCTGCCTCCTTGTCTCTCTGTAATTGATGTAGATACAAATAATATTACATTCCTGTTTCTCTCTCTGTAAATTATGTTGGATCAGATAGTACTGCCTCCCTGTCTCTCCCTGTAAATGATCTAGGTACAGATACTACTGCCTCTTTGTCTCTCCCTGTAATTTGTGTAGCTACAGATGGTACTGCCTCCTTGTCTCTCCCTGTAAATGATCTAGGTACAGATACTACTGCCTCCTTGTCTCTCCCTGTAATTTGTGTAGCTACAGATAGTACTGCCTCCGTGTCTCTCCATGTAAATGATATAGGCATAGATAGTTCTGCTTTCCTGTCCCTCGCTGGAAATGATGTAGGTAGATACACAATCTGTACCTGGAACCCTATCCAGATGCCACATGTTTTTGTGCAATGACTCCACCCTCTGTAGGACCTATATACACTATATATGTGACATATTCATTAGTATAGAAGGATAGCTCGGTCTACAGTTATTACAGTGGGGCTTGGGTTTGACCAACCTCTTATACTTACACCATTGTAGGAATTATCTATTATCCCTATATTAGAGATTAGTCTCCACAGTTCTTATTTGCTGTCCAGTGAACATTTCCACGGACTTCATTAAACAGTGAAAAGAACCGCGTCCTGCTGAGTGTGTCCAAGTTTAACAAAGGATTATTACGCTGACTGGACGAGCAGATGACAATTTGTTATATGCCCCGTGCATGGTTAGCAATCCTGGTTATACCATCAATCTTTATCGGAGAACCGCTTACATGGGTGTAACTGGAAAACGGAGCACATTAACTAGAAATCAATGCCCCTTCCTTCACACCAGGCGATACAGTTCATTTGTGTTCAGACGTCTCGGAAAGGGCCTAAGCATTTAACATCAAGTCTTTAGAAAGTCGTAGCAATAGCATTACATGTATCTCAACGCTTCCAGGAGGCGAAGAAACCACTAACAATTACTTTTTGTTACATTGTTTGTTTAAGCTTTTTAATTAAATTGGGACAAAAGAAAGATAATGGAAACAATGTAATAAATGGAGGTTTACATAGAAAGAGAACAGAGCGAAGAATCACATTAGCGCTCGAGAATGGTCGTATGACTTTATGGAGAACAATAACAAGAACACAGGTTATAAAGTGCTGGGTTTATTACTTTATGACCTTAATAAAATAGGAGTTGAGTGGAATCCTGCAAAATAAATACAGTGACCATTTTTTTTGTTGGGTTCGCCTTCGTTCACATCTGCGTTGTGACATTCCGTTGTTCTGCTCTGTGAGAGGAGCAGAAAAAGGGAACAACGGAAGCAAGGGTTCCGTTGCAAAATGGACACGGAACCCATTGACTTTAATAGGTTCCGTCATGGTGTCCGTGATTTTACCGGACACAATAGTGCAGCATGCTGCGGTATTTTCTCTGGTAATCTCCGGTAATCCTTTCCGGATCTGAGACGGAGGCCCCTGATGGAGCCTCCAATGCAGATGTGAACGAAGCCTTATAGCTGATGTTTCTAAGCTGATCCAGTAGGATATTCTTTTAGAGAACTACATAGCATCACCCTGCTAATCATATGAAGCTTGGTAAGCAGATCCCACTTTGGTGATGACCCTAGCATCAGCGGTCAGAATGTACCTGTAGTGATGCAAGAACCATCATTGGTGATGCAAAAAACACCAGAGACGAGAGAGGGGAGTAAGGAACCTGGTGTGGAGTCGACCAGCAAGAGCAGCCCCCTTCAGAAAGGCAGGTGTCCAACGAGACGAGGAAAGAGAACCATGTATCTTGTGTGGAACGCAAGTAGCCAAGCCTGGAGAGCCCAGTGTGGGGGGGGGGGGAAGAGGGGCCACGGACCAGTAGTAGACCCACAGAACGTGTTAAAACTGGAGAGATAAGTTAGTTTTGGGAACTTCTCCGCAGCAGGGAACCTGTTTGTCAAGGAACGACCTAGACAAGAGTTCTGGCCTCTCACTTCTGGCCTTCTGAAGGATTGCCCAGGTAAGTATCCCATTGAAGTTTTAGATTTTTGACTGGCATTCCTTTCGTGGTAGATTATATTTGAGGGCGAACTTGAAGTACTAGAACACTAATGAAAGGGATTGTCCCTGGGAGGAGCACGGCAACGTGCTGGAAGCATGGAGCACTTCAATGTAGGGGTGTGATCTGCTTTGGACAATCCCTACTCGTTAGAAGGGTACGACAATAAGCTGTTCACAAAGTGTCTCCCATCTAGGGTCCCGAGTGATCAGCTGTGATATGTGGGGGAACCCGGCATTAAGTGTTAAATTTTCTGCAGCGCCACTACAGAAAAAATTAAGTATTACACAATGTCCATTCATATCAATGTGTTGTCTGTGTAATACAGGAAGGGACACATCCTCTAGAGAGAGAGACGATCTATGTAGCCGCTCTCCACTCTGACCAAGAGATGAGGATACTGAATCGTGGACCCACCGCTATTAACTCCGAATTCCCTTATAGGCTGTATGGAAAGGTTTTTTTTCTAAACTACATAACCCCTTTAATTACCAAAATTGGGAATGGAATCCAGCTCAGGGGAGAACGGAAACAATCCCAGAGTACATTTTTGGGAATGTTTCCTTTATCTCATTAGACATCGAATAAAAAAATAAACTAGTTTTGTTCTAAGGCTTCGTTCACATCTGCGCTAGGGCTCCATTCCGACATTCCATCTGAGATTCCCTTCGGAACGGAGCCCTGACAGACACAAACGGAAACCATAGGTTTCTGTTTGCATCACCATTGACTTCAATGGTGACGGATCCGGTGACAATGGTTTCCAATTGTCTCCGTTGTGCAAGGGCTCCATCGTTTTGACGGAATCAATAGTGTAGTCGACTGCGCTATTCATTCCGTCAAACCGATAGAACCCTTGCACAACGGAGACAAACGGAAACCATTGACACCGGACCCGTCACCATTGAAATCAATGGTGATGCAAATGGAAACCATTGTGTCTGTAAGGGCTCTGTTCTGAAGGAAAGCTCAAACGGAACGGAGCCCTAGCGCAGATGTGAACGAAGCCTTAGATAACTCCAATCGTGCTGTAATGACTTTTCCAAGCCCCTATAATACGTTCTGCAGACATCTGGTACAGCAACAAAGGGCCTCATCTACCTGGTGCTCTACATGAAGCTCTTAAAGGAAGGTGTCGCGAAAAATTTTTTTTTTAGATAATTTAGCTTTTAGTGGTTTATTAAAAAAAAGTTTCTTTATTTGTGTGTTTGTGTTTTACTTTTTTTTTTTCAAACTTTTTCTTCTGTATGGGGGCTGCCATTTTTTTTTTCATCTCTGTATGTGTCGATTATCGACACATACGGACATAGAATATGGCACATACAGCCCCATAGAGAATGCGAACGGGAGCCGTTCCATTCACTATGCTGTACGCCGTCTGTGTGGGAACGGCGCATGCGCCGCTCCCACACAGTCCAAATGGAAGGTCTTCAGCCGAGCGATATCCGGCGCCATTTTCTTGTGGATCGGAAGCCGCGGCCGGACAGTAAGATGACTACTTCCCGTTGCAGCTTACGGTCATGTGTTCAGAAGCAAGGACTAGGAGCGGAGGGAGCGGCGGCGGCGGGAGCAGTTAAGTCATGTTTATGTATGTTTTGTGTTATAACCACTGTATGTAAGCCTACTACACTGTGTATTCACTCAAAAAATGGCGGCACACAGTGTAGGAGGCTTGAACATTCAATCCCCTCCTTTCTCCTGGCACTAGCCAGGATAAGGGAGGGGGAATTCTGTGAGCTCACTAGAGCGAGTGTGTCTACACCAAATTTGCAGCATAAAGCAATGTGGTTGCTTTACCACATGCCAATGCTGCAATTTTGGTAATTGCTCCCTCTAGTGACCAGCACAGGGAAATGTTATAAATTATAATCTAATTTATAATATTTCCTGACTTGTGAAAAAATTAAAAAAAATTATAACAATGTCTAATCATGTATACACTAATTTTCTAGCGACACATTCCCTTTAAACGGCCGGAGGGCCCTAAATGGGAGGGGCTTAGATTTGCATCTCTAATAGGATGGTGGGAGGAGCTTTTCACAGCAGCAATCTCTTATAGGATGGAAAAAATTTGCATAAAACAAGGTGGTTTTAAGGATGAGAAAAACATGGTTGCTTTCTTTCAAAAACAGCGCCACACCCGCCTATGGGTTGTGTCTGGTACTGCAGCTCAGCCTTATTAAAGTGAATGGGGCTGAGCCTGTGCGGCATATAATGTTTTTTTATATGTTGAGATCTCACCCACTTGAAATTCAAGTAGACATTTCATTTATTCATAAATGGCAGATTTTCCACTAAAAACAATAAGGACAAAAAAACTGTTAAGCATCTCTGTGATAAAAGAGGGAAACATCAAAACACATCGAGAAATAAATGTATTTATTCACCGTAGTCTACAAACAAAATGTACAAAGGAAGTCCGTAAGGGAATTATCAATCAGCCGCGATTATTCGCAAAGAAATGTTTTTTCTTTTAGTATGAAATGTGTCATAAAAAACTTCAAGACATTGATATGATTTATTCGTTTCAGCAATGCGTGCGCAGGAGATCGTGGGAAAAGTCTGAAATGACAGAGACTTAAGTATTCATTAAAGGCTGATTTATTGTAAGGCTAATTTTTATTATTTTATTTTTTAGATTTTTTGGTCTACAAAAGACACATTTGTAAGTAGAATGATTCCAAGAGGAAACGATGCAAACATTTACTCAAAGCAATGGTCATATTTTATTTACTGCCTTGTTCTGAACTGAGCAGCTTGATAAGATAACATTGATGAAGTGGAAGATGAAATCTAACAATTCCTGATAAGTAACTACAAGCCCTGGGGGGAGGGGGGGACTACAACCAAACAAATGGGACCTCCTAGATATTTTCAGTTCTGTGAGTTTCATTTTTTCCAAATCCATTTTCATTCAAATGCCAACATGTATCTGAAGTTAATGGTGAATATTTTAATGGTGTAGGGCATAATACTGTCATATAGTCCCCAAATAATACTCTCATAAGGCACCCACATAAAACTGTCAGATAGTCCCCAAATAATATTCTTATAAAGCACCCACATAATACTGTCATATAGTCCCCAAATAATACTCTCATAAGGCACCCACATAATACTGTCATATAGTCCCCAAATAATATTCTCATCAGGCACCCACATAATACTGTCATATAGTCCCCAAATAATATTCTCATAAGGCACCCACATAATACTGTCATATAGTCCCCAAATCATATTCTCATGAGTTACCCACATAATACTGTCATATAGTCGCCAAATAATACTCTCATAAGGCACCCACATAAAACTGTCAGATAGTCCCCAAATAATATTCTTATAAAGCACCCACATAATACTGTCAGATAGTCCCCAAATAATATTCTTATAAAGCACCCACATAATACTGTCATATAGTCCCCAAATAATACTCTCATAAGGCACCCACATAATACTGTCATATAGTCCCCAAATAATACTCTCATAAGGCACCCACATAATACTGTCATATAGTCCCCAAATAATATTCTCATCAGGCACCCACATAATACTGTCATATAGTCCCCAAATAATATTCTCATAAGGCACCCACATAATACTGTCATATAGTCCCCAAATCATATTCTCATGAGTTACCCACATAATACTGTCAGATAGTCCCCAAATAATATTCTTATAAAGCACCCACATAATACTGTCATATAGTCCCCAAATCATATTCTCATAAGTCACCCACATAATACTGTCAGATAGTCCCCAAATAAAATTCTTATAAAGCACCCACATAATACTGTCATATAGTCCCCAAATAATATTCTCATAAGTCACCCACATAATACTGTCATATAGTCCCCAAATAATATTCTTATAAGGCACCCACATAAAACTATCATATAGTTCCTAACTAATATTCTCATAAAGCACCCACATAATACTTCAATTCTGCTCCCAAATAATGCCACCATATATTGTAACGTAATACTGAGTGGTGGTAGAATGAAAAAGCGATTAGTAATAACATTTCTAAAAATTAAAAGCGGTAATGGGGTTAATGGTGATTTTCCTAGTGGTCTAGGGTAATGGAGGGGTTAATGGTGACAGTCCCGATGGTCTAACTTTACTGGACATGTAAAGAGGTTAAATCCCTGGTGGTCTAGGGATATAAAGTGGTTAATACATAATTTTATGATGGTCTATTAAAGGTTTAAACCTTGATTGTCTAGATCAGTAAGGGGTTAAAGGGTTTTTCCCAAAATGATAAATGATGACTTATCCTCAGCATAGATGATAATTTTCTGGTCACTGTGGGCTCCCACTGCTGGGAACCTCACCGATCGTGAGGATGGAGGTCCAGAAACTCCAGATACTCCTCACTGCGGGCATGCACTCGCCACTTTTTCACCATCTATGAGAATAACAGAAACAGCCGAGATCTGTACTAGGCTGTTTCCGTCATTCCCATAGACTTCTAATGAAGCTACAGCGCGTATGCTCAACCACTGCTCCATTTAATGTCCTTCTCAATGTGGTCAAGCAGTGAGGAGGAACGGGGATTCGGAAGCCTCCATTTTCACAATTGGTGGGGTTCCCTGCAGTGATGGCCCCCAGTGATCAGAAAATGATCACCTATGCTGTGGACAGAAGGAAATGTATCATTCTTGGAAAACTCCTTTAATGGTCAAATCATTGGTGGTCTAGGTCAGTGAAAGAGGAGTTACTTGTAAAATCCCTGGTGGTCTACAACAGTAAATATGTTAATTATAATATTCCTGGTGGTCTGAGGGTTAAACGTTTATCTCTTATTTTTTTTGTTACCCCAATGAGGCATTATTTCCATCGTACTTTTTAGTCTTTCCTACCCTGGGAAGGGCATGCCGATCCCTAACTCCTATAACCTGCTGATACTTACCCTTACCCATCCAGACTAACACCAGCTTCTAACTTCCGATCTTACTACTGATTTTTTACTGCACCATCACTCCAGTTTATGGCCCAGATGGTTTACTCTGCTTCTCTTCGATTTTTGCCTTGATATTATATCCTTTTGTTGACCTCTGCCTGTATGACCTTCTTCCACAGCTGAAGCCATGTCTTTAGCTCCATCAACTTCACTTCTGATTCCCAGTTCCTTATAGAAAACCAAGGAACGGATTTATAGTGGAAGATGCATTATAGAGATCAAAGGGTCAATCACGAGAACGGAAGGCAGTTGTCCACTCTTTCCCTTCCCTTACAGACAGCCCATTAATTGCAATCCCCAGATCTAACTTTAGGAAACACTTCACCTGATTTTATTGTCTGGAATAGTTCTGGAATGAGATGGAGAGAAATTCTACTTTTAGATGTCAACTAAGGGCCGGTAGACCACACAGGGTCATAATGGGTGGTCTTCCTTCTCCACAAAAAATATTCCAGCTCTTTTGGAATGGAAGACTTGTGTTCTTGAGTAAGAGCATCCCGAGTATTCTCTGGAGCAGGAGCAAAGTGACCTGCAACCTCTGTGACGAAGCCACTCGTGTCCCGAAGAGAAACTTTTTGAGGATATTCTTCGTGGCTGGCGAATCACTTGACAATGGTCTTCCAAAATTTGCCTTCTCATTTTTATGTTTTACATATTTCAAACTTTGCAATGTCATTTCTTTTTCTGAACATTCCTAAACTTGTTTTTTCTTATTAGTTTATGGAGAATTCAAGCATGGGAGATTTATCAAATATTCCATTGCACGAGCGTAAGAGAAGACGATGAGCGTAAACTTTTTGAAGAATCTGTTTGTTGGAGCTCATACAAGTATAACGTAATTTCAATCAATGGAAAAGAAGCAGAAATGTTATTGTCAACAACCAGAAATGACTTTTAATCTTATCATCTTGAAATGTTCAAGCCTGGCCTACCAACTTTAATTACTCTTTAAAAGTTCTAACATATGCTCCGACCAATGGGGGCAACAAAGACGACACAACTCATTAGAATTCTGAGCCTCGAAGAAAAAAAAATGCACATTATTCTTGGCCAGAACATAAAAAGGATTATTATCTCAGTACCAAAAGTACTTTTCAGAGGCATGAAGAATAAATTACCTTTCTTGCCCTAAGGGCTTTTCTTCACCAAATTTCACTTGACTGCACAGATAGTATAATTAACTCGACTACTTCACATATCACTTATATGCAAAATGTAATTGAAATAGACCTTCGTGCACCTGTTCTCTGCAGGGACAGTTCTAGACCCACCCAGCTCAGCGATGTAGCGCTGTTACAGGCACATCTTTCCAGAAAATGTCAAACCTAAAAGAAATTGCATTAGTACTGAGTGATTTTTATTCGATATTTACTATTTAGTGGAGACTGGACAATAGGGCTGCGTCAAAGGGCTCTGTAGATGTGGATGACCCAAGGCCTACAATGGCCAACATAGGTAATGAGACCAAGTGGGAAACCGCCACTCCAAGACGTAATTGAAGTCGATTATTCAGATGGTCATTGAGCTCTCAAATCTGGTGTTATCCATGGGCCAGGTGCCAAAATAAAACTGCTGACACATCGGCACCAACTATCCCAGGCATCATTTACATGGAGCCTTTTATTCATCTAACTTTCTTAATATGAGGTCAACCCCATTATTTTGGTCCAGTATGCTACTATAGATGTATATGTCCCCTTGTTTTTATCCCCTTGTTTTTATCTGTTGTGTCTGTGCATCAGGAACATTCAGTTCCAGTTAAGGAGTTAGGGACTCGCAAGTCTGGGGATCCTTGTCGTGGATTGCGAGCTTGCGTCCTTTTGGCCAAAATGATTACCAATACCCCAGGTATTTTTCATTATTATGTATATTCGCTTCTCTTGGACACAGCCGGGTCTTTGATGCTGGGAGAGCATGGTGTGTTGTTGTTTGGCATAGCAAGCAGTGTAGCCCGCTCTATGAATTATCAAGGCGTCACAAATAGGCTTCTACCTGGCTATACACATTGTGCCTCATAACGTACACACTATCCCTCCATGTTTCACACACTTGCACCCCATTATCCATTTATTTCTATTGAGGCACTTCACTCATTACTGCCCCCTATATTTCACTTATAGTATTACACTTGCACACACACACACACACACACACACACACACACTATTCATTTATTATTTCTTACTACACATCCCATGCACCACACACCACTCCCCTCAAGACTAGTGGGAGTGGCTATTATTATTTAAAGCACCTGCTCACTCTCCTTCATCGGCGTTTCTGACCTGGCTGTGTCCATTTGTAAGTATGGCCTTTTTTGGTGTTTTTGTATATGTCCCCTTGTTTTTATCTATTTTGTATGCTACTATAGATATTAAAATCTGCTTGTTATTGCTAGGGTATGTGCACACACACTAATTACGTCCGTATTTGACGGACGTATTTCGGCCGCAAGTACCGGACCGAACACACTGCAGGGAGCCGGGCTCCTAGCATCATACTTATGTACGATGCTAGGAGTCCCTGCCTCGCTGCAGGACAACTGTCCCGTACTGTAATCATGTTTTCAGTACGGGACAGTAGTTCCACGGAGAGGCAGGGACTCCTAGCATCGTACATAAGTATGATGCTAGGAGCCCGGCTCCCTGCACTGAGTTCGGTCCGGGACTTGCGGCCGAAATACGTCCGTCAAATACGGACGTAATTAGTGTGTGTGCACATACCCCTACTTTGCTTCTTTTGTGATTTGTTTTTCAACCTGCTTGGACCTAGGCAACAAAATAAGCACAAGGAATCCCAGAATCCCAGCTAGCCATAGACAATTCTCTGTGTTACCATTACACCTCCTTTCAAAATATTTAACCTACTGAAATTTTTTAATTTAGTTGCCCTGTTTATACAGACTTTATTTTTTATTTTTTTCATCTGTGAAACAGGTAATGAGTGTGATTACAAAATGTTCAGGGTTTCTTTACATCTGTGACATGGGCATAATGAACTCATTCATCGTGTAATGACATGCAGAAAGATAAATGGAGCTGGGCAAGACACTTCTTACCCCACAAAAAGTCAGTCCACTCGGCATGTGCTGTAATGAAAGCAGCTGCACTTAGGGGCAGAGATGGCCGTCACTGGCGGTGACTCAGAGGAAGGCCCTTGGAATTCTGATGATTCTGGATGCACCCCGGAAAAAGTAGATTTTTATACCAATTGTAACATCCGCGGTCGCAGAGCGCAGACTCCTATTTTCCTGCCGACGTCTTCCTCCCCAGAGATGCCAGCAACATGCGGCCGTTCTGTCCTGCAGTGACCACTAGGGTGTGCGCTCGAGCTCATTCCCGGCCTCAATGATCCAGAGCACACACATGTTTTCGATTTGACTGATTACTCCCAGATCACCCTGGACTATAAGAAGGACCCTTCCCCTTCCTACATTGTCTGATCGTTGTTATGTTTACCCATGTCTGTCTTTGCTAATGGTCCCTTGAGTGTTTTCCTGTTCCAGTGTTCCTGTTCCTGCTACCTGTACCTTGTATCCTGTGCTATCTTGTTCCAGTGACGCTTAGAGTTGGAGTCGTGTTGTGCTGTATACTACGCCTGTCTTGTTACACCATGCCTTGTGTCTGCCTGCTGCAAAGGTCTCATCCGAGCTTATCCTGCTACTGTCTGAAGTTACCACAGGTACACCTATACAAACTATAGACTTTGACTTGTATCCTGTTGCCCAGCTGCCATACCATCAAGGCGGTACGGCCCAGTGGGTCCACAATACCCACAGATCATGACAGTACGCTCAGGCCATGGACCCCGCTGGTCAATCCAAGACCATGACGACGTCACAAGTAATGCGGGCGGATATGCTAGACCTCCGGTCTCGACAGGACCAACTCCTCCAGGCGTTGAACATTATTGTACATCGGCTGGATGTGCAAGATGCCGTTGCTCCTACTACACCTCCTGGCAGTACGGACCCACCGACTACACCTCCTGGCAGTGCAGGTCCCCGATTTTCTCTGCCACTACCGCTTCGCTATGATGGAGACGCGAGGACCTGCAGGGGATTTTTGGACCAATGCCAAATCCACTTCAGTCTGTATGCAAGAGCATTTTCTTCTGATGGCACAAGGGTCGCTTTCATCATCTCTCTCCTCACTGGCAGGGCCATAGCATGGGCAAACCCTATCTGGGAGAGACAAGGATTAGAGACCCGTGGGGAGAGAGTCGTTGTGGAACAATGAGGCCTTGGGGGCTACATTCTGGCAGGGACTCTCCCCTGAGATTAATGACGGGCTTGCCGCCCGAGATCTGCCATCTACCAAGGATGACCTCAATCTTCTGGCCGCCCGGATTGACATAAGGATCGGAGAACGGTTCCAAGAGGTCCGTCTGGAGGGAGGACTCTTTAGCCTACGCTGAAGCATCCTGTAGGAGCCGGGCTAAGGAGTTCTCCCTCCCGA